>NC_055989.1:106579051-106884279 GCF_018446385.1 Zingiber officinale | reverse complement strand
AATACAACTCAACAACAAGAAAATATAACTCAAAAGAAGATAACAAATGTAAATACAAATTGAAAATGACTTGACACTTTGAACTTTGAATCCTTTGAGCCTTTCTTGCTTTGAATGCCTTTTGAAGATGGGAAATGCAACAGCACTTTGTCTCCCAAAACTTCCAAGAACTGGCTGGAGAGAAGCGTGTGAGAGAGTTGTTGCATTTGAACTCGCTGTCGCCTTTATATCTGGGTTTTTAGGGCTCCAAATCGATTGTGTCTGCTCTCAATTGATTGTCACGTCAGATCCAAGCGATCTCAGCTGTCCAAATCTCGCATCCTATGCAACGATCATCTCCCAATAGATCGATTGGGGGCAGCTGGATCGATCGACTGATCGATACAAAATCCTTTTGTGCTATCGTAGAAGACCCCAGAATCGATTGCCCAATCGATTCCGGCTTCCTCGCATCATCGTGAGAAATCTGAGCCCAATTGATCTGATAGATTGGGAAACCCTTTGTGTGTTTGTGATAAACTCCCAATGATTAGCAGATCGATTGGGGTAGCCCAATCGATCGACTGATCAATTAGGTCGCCTTTTGTCGCACTAGTGCTCCCAATCGATCGATTGGGATTCTGGTCAATCGATCAACTGATCGATTGACTAGCCCTATTTCGTCAAACACAAGTCTAGAGTTCCCTTGCTTAATAGCCGATCAATCTTGACCTGCTGGGACTTTCTCGTGCCTAGTATATGGTAAACCTTGACCTATTGAGACTTTGTCACCAAGTATCCGGTTAACCCTTTGACCCACTTGAATTTTTCTCCTTGTGCTAAGTGTTCGGTCAATCTTGACCCACTTGGATTTATCGTCTCGTACCAAGTGTTCAGTCATCTATGACCCACTTGGACTTTCACTCACCAGATATCTGGTCAACCTTGACCTACCTGAATTTTTACTGCATGTTTCACTCACCAAGATTTTCTTACTGCCTGACTTTACTTACTAGGGTTTTCTCACTACCTAGTTTCACTCGCTAGGGCTTTTCAAATGTCTAACTTCACTCACCAGGACTTTCTTACTGCCTAGTTTCACCCATTAGGATTTTTCACCTAGCTTTACTCACTAGTGTTGGTGCAATATCCCTCAGGTCAAGGGTGACCTGGTTAACCAAGCTGAGTCTTGGTTAGGGTTTAGATGTTTGACAATAAGACATCAATCGAAGAAGAGTCAAGTAGGTCAAGGTTGACCGGATACTTGACTGGGAAGTCCTAACTGGCATGTTAGGCAGAAGGAAGTCCTAGTGAGTGAAGCTAGGCAGAAGGAAATCCTGGTGAGTGAAGCCAGGTGAAAGTCCTAGTGAGTGAAGCTAGGCAGAAGGAAATCCTGGTGAGTGAAGCCAGGTGAAAGTCCTAGTGAGTGAAGCTAGGCAGAATGAAAACCCTAGTGAGTGAAGCTAGGTGAAAGTCCTAGTGAGTGAAGCTAGGCAGAAGGAAATCCTGGTGAGTGAAGCCAGGTGAAAGTCCTAGTGAGTGAAGCTAGGCAGAAGGAAATCCTGGTGAGTGAAGCCAGGTGAAAGTCCTAGTGAGTGAAGCTAGGCAGAAGGAAATCCTGGTGAGTGAAGCCAGGTGAAAGTCCTAGTGAGTGAAGCTAGGCAGAATGAAAACCCTAGTGAGTGAAGCTAGGTGAAAGTCCTAGTGAGTGAAGCTAGGTAAAAGTCCTGGTGAGTGAAGCCAGGCAAGGAAGGAAATCCAGATGGATCAAGGATGATCGGACATCTGGTGTTGGGAAGTCCAAGTAGGTCAAAGGGATTGACTGGATACTTGGCAAGGAAGGAAATCCAGATGGATCAAGGATGATCGGACATCTGGTGTTGGGAAGTCCAAGTAGGTCAAAGGGATTGACTGGATACTTGGCAAGGAAGGAAATCCAGATGGGTCAAGGTTGACCAGACATCTAGTGGAAGTCCAAGTAGGTCAATGGAGTGACCGGATACTTGGCACGACGAGTAAAAGTCCAAGTGGGTCAAAGGGATTGACCGGACACTTGGTGGGGAGTCCTAGCAGGTCAAGGGAGTGACCAGATGCGAGGCATGATGTACCAACAGGTCAAGGTTGACCGGATGTTGGTGAGGGAGGTTTGGGACTTGGTTTTGGGCAAAACCCGTCGGATCGATCCGTGGATCGATCAGCCGGGATCGATCGATGGATCGATCCATTCTTCCGACGAACCACGGATCGATCCGTGGATCGATCAGAGGTCCCGATCGATCGGCCGATCGATCGGGACGATGCTGCCAGGAATGGCCGGATCGATCCGTGGATCGATCCGGCGCGTTCGAGATCAGGCGCTCGGATCGATCCGTGGATCGATCCAGCCTCCCGATCGATTCGGAACATTCGAATCGATCGGGATCCGACTGCGTCGGGTTTAAAGCCGCAGGCGAGCGTGGTCTTCGGTAGAACTTCACGATCTCTTCTCCGATTTACTCCAGCATTTCGCCAGCTCCTCCACAACACTCTCCAAGCTCGTGATCGCCAGTTCTTGAAGGTTCTTGGAAGCTTTCCAAGTCAAGAGGCGGATCAAAGCCAAGAAGAGAAGCTAGGGTTAGGGTTTGTACTCATTGTAAGGCTTGTAAGCTTGTATTTCTTGTATCCTTTCCCTCTCTTCTTGTATTGAGTCTTGTAGGGCTTCTCCGCCCTTGGTAGTTACCACAAAGGAGGTTTTATTTAGTGGAGGGTGTGTGCGTTGGTGTGGATCCTTGGATTAGTCACCTCTTGTGAGGTGGATACCAAGTAAAATCCTAGTGTTAGCGTTTTATGTTTGTTTCTGTATTTTCCGCTGCACATCCAAGAAGAAACAAGCAACGCCAAGCAACGAAGCGCACCAAGCGAACGCGACGAGCTATTCACCCCCCTCTAGCTACTTTTGGTCCTAACAACTAGGACCTTTTCCATCTGCCTAACTTCACTCACTATGATTTTTCAAATGCTTGACTTCACTCACCAAGACTTTTCCCATCTACTTAGTTTTACTCACTAGGACTTTCCAAATATCTGACTTCACTCATCGGGACTTTTCCCATTTACCTAGTTTCACTCACTAGGGCTTTGTAAATGTCTGACTTCACTCACCAGGACTTTACAGTTGCCTGACTTCACTCATCAGGATTTTCACATCAAGTGTCTGGTCAACACTGACCCACCTGGATTTTCTTCTTCTGTCAACCTTCTCGTTAGACTTACCCTTGTCTAACGTGTAGTTAGAACTTCCAGTCAAGTATCCAATCAACCTTGACCTACTTAATTCTTCTGGTCAACCTTTAACCGTCAATATCTCATATAGATAATTGTACCTGCAATCTCCATACATTCTCAAATATCAAAATTCGAACATCGAGACTCAAGCTTAATCAATCTAATCAACCTTAACCCAAGAAAAATTACACCAATATAATTAATATACCATGTTTCTCAGTTACCAAGCTATTGAGTCTCCAAACTACGATTCTCCTCATGATCATCTCCGCAGATCAAACAAATGGCTCTTCTACATGATACACTTGAATACTTTTAACAATCCTTCTTTAGAGCATCCACACTAGCTTCCTTATCTAAAATACATAATTTAGGATAAAAAAATTACTTTATTAAATTTAGATATCCATTTTTCAATACAACATATATCAGCTTTCATATTTTCTCTATCTCTTCTATAATATTTAGGGAATGAAATTCATTCCCTAAATTTAGAAAAATACGGTTCATAAATGTAAAATTTAAGAAATATATAGGATAATTAATGTAAGATTTTTTAAAATAAAATTTTTAAATAGAATATAGGATATGGATCCTCTTGGCCCTCCATTCATGCTACGGTAAGAGATACTAGACATTTGCCTCTGTTACATGGGTGAGAGGACAGAAATAAAAATTGCAGAAATTTTTTTATCGTGAAAATCTTTTCCCATTTACTTCGATGGATTATATTCTGCTCTTATTTACTTAATAAGTAGACTAATTTAACAATTAGTTTGGGGATCAATTTTTTAATATGTTTTTCATTCGTTCAAACTTCAAATTGGACGGAAACTAACTTTCACTTCATTCTTTAATTTTTTCCTCCTAACGTCTACACGGTAAATGAATTAAACGTTTGTATATAAATTTAATATTTAATTTAATAAGAATTTATTTATGTTCGTTCAATTCATATATGTATTTAATTCGTTAATGAATAATATACTAGAAAAATATTTGTAAATTGTGTTCATCAATAAAATTCTTATCAACTTGTTAAATAAATAAAGAAATAAACAAATAAGCTTGTATTATCAAACTCAATAATCAATCAAAAAAATTTAAAATATGAAAATTTTAAATAATCAAATAAGTTTGAATTGAGAGCTCAATAACATCTAAACAAACCAAGTTCAAATCAAATAAGAACCAAACTCAACCTCATTAAAAAAAAAAAAACGTTAAGATTGAATAATTATTTCAATGAATTTATTCATTTTAGATATCTTATTAAACAAATTTAAATACCATGGAATTTAGCTCAGTTTGACTCTACCAACGTACTCGCAACTGCCAACACTCCTCGCACAACCGTGAGCGACGCCCTAGCATGCAAGGTCACCTTGTGACCTCGCACGGACAGCCCGAGTGCTACCATGGGCAGCGGACCTTGTACAGCCACAGGTGGTGACCCCACACGCGAGTTCACCTCCTGCGGGCTCTGCGCGCGACCGCGGGCTCCTGGGATTTTTTTCTTTTCTCCCAGGATTTTTTTTTTCTGGCTTGAATTCCCTTCCCTCCCCATTCCATCTTTTGAGCAAAAAAAGGAATACTACTGAAGAAAGGGATGTTGAACAATGAACATCAATCCTCTTCCTTCAGACAAATGAATGGACAAAATTCCAGTGTTTACTGTGCAAAAACAGAGAAGTAGAACGCACTCACTCGATGCCACACACTCGAAGAAGACGAAATTCACAATTGCATGAGCTAAGGGGAATGAAGCCTGGTCCGAATCCACCAGTTTCAGACAAGATAAAGAGATCAAATGGCTTCGAGCCAGACGACATTCCCCTCAACTGACATGAAAGGAAGGAACAGCAGATGAGCAGAAGACCTATACAGCAGCTCTATCTCCACTCCGTGGTCACTTCTACTATCTTTTCCATGAAAGGCAGGAAAGAGAAGTATAAATACTTCTCTTTCCTTATCTTTTCACTGCACGAGGCTCCTCCTTTACACATGGCACATATCTGAATCAAATCAAAAATGCTTTAAGAAATAAAAAGAAGTCGATGTTCAGGAGATCATGAAAGTGAAACTTTCACAACGCATCTCATGATTAAGCTCTTAACTAAGGTCAACCAACGAGTTTGGATCTAAGGCCAGAACTTTAGGTGACACAGAATCTATATATTAGTCAGCATCTCGCACAGCTTATTGGGTGTATGATGATATTCCTGCAGAAATGATTGAACTTGTTAACTAAATAAGATTTAATCATTCCATAGAAACCAAAAGCATTTATGGAAAAGGGAATTGATGACCGGTGGAGAGGCTTCTGTGTACTGTGAGTCCGTGAGCTGTGGTTCTATGCTTGAAGATGAAGCAGTGCTACCAGAGAAGCTCTGTGTGGTTGATGAAGAATCATATACACCAGAAAAAAGAGGTGAGATTTCATCATTTTTTAAAGAAATTTGGATGCTTGTTGTCAAGTAAGGCATCTCTAATGATTAGAATTTTAAATCAGTTTTTTCCCAATATGTCAATCAATGCTATCTAAAAAAAAACTATTACTCTCTCCACTACTATAAAAAAAAAATTCTCTACCATTTTTTTCATTGATATTTAAGATAAATTTAGAAAGTACAAATAGGTGATGACTCAATATCTAGCGTGATTTGAACACTGCAGGCATATGAAACGCCCTATGTGAGTTTCAAATTCTTGCATGAGAGTCTGTCCTATTTTTCGGGGGCTGATACAAAAAAAAGCTAGTGAAGGTGGATTGTAAAAGTAAATGAGCTATGAAGTAGAATTTTTCTTTGGAACAAAACTGGAATTAATTGTTGTCAGTGCAGGAGGGTAGGTGTTCTGAGAACCTTGGCGACCACGACGCCGTAAGTAAACGAAGCCGAAGTCGAAGCCGCGTGGTTTGATTTGTTCTCGCAAAATCTTTGAAAGTCAACAACGCTGACGAAAAGTCCACGTTGACTTCGAAGGCTCTGCATGCCTTGTTGTCGATATAAATGCTCTTCCCGTCCCTCTTTCTGAGCTCAAGTGTTGGAAAGCTTTAGATTCTCGAAATCGAACAAAGCAAATCTAAGCGCGATCGGGGATTAGTAGATGGCACGGCGGTTGGCGGCGGCGGTGTTGGTTCTAGCTACGGTGGTGTTCTTCAGTTTGCATCTCCGCAAGGCGGCGGCGAGGCCCTTGTCCGGCGACTGGTGGCGGCCGGAGAGTGTGAGACTATTCTTGCAGGTGCTGCCGCAGGGGGCGGTGACGCCGTCGGGGCGGTCGGGTTGCACCAATAGCCCCAATAATCACGGTGGCGTTTGCCCTTCGCATCCATGAAGGTTGAAAGTCAACAGAGGGATTTAATTATTTTTCCCCCTTTTTTTTTTAATTAGTCGTGTATACAGAAATAAATTTTAAATGTTAATAGATTATTTTTTTCATGTACAAGTTAAAGTTTAATAATTATTTTAAAATACTTTGAAGAGGAGCTTTACAATAAAGGGTTACAACCAACAGGAAGATTGTATCGTTTTGGTTAATAAAATATCACCCTAAATGCTTTGAACATTGTTAACAAAGTCAAAGTTCAGAGAGAAATAACAAACAGTTGACGCAGAACAATTCATAGGCCAACGCAGTCAGAAAAAACAAGAATGAGTTGAGTGAAGTATCAACAAACCCCAAGACCAATAAATTCATCAACATCAAACACAAAAACCTTCATATGTTCTCTATAGCCTAGGCAGGGCGTTACACTGTAGGCAAGCACAAAGCCCTTCTACAGAGGTTAGAGCATAAACTATAACATGTTAACACCAGTTCCTCCAATTTAGTTGACAAGAATTTAGGTTCCTTTTGACCCGAAACTTAACCGAGAAGACGACGACTGTACTATGAGCTGTTCTCTTGAAGGCGTAGAATACTTCCAGGATGTAAGGGACTCTTCGACGAGCTCTATGTGCCTGTGGACTGCGTTGGAAGCTTCCCATGGTTGTGCTCTCCTTCATAGGTCACAATCAACATGGATGGATCTTCAACACATCGCTCAACATGCTTCCTTGCAGGGCAGCCCCTCATGCTGCTACATTTGTAGTATCCTCTGTCGGATTACAGGCAGATAAAATTTTACAGTGTCAAATTGGATTTCATTGATAGCAAGACGATAGTAACGATTAAATCTCACGACTAGTGGAACAAGCAAATCTCCAGTTAAATACAGAATTTGTGCCGGCTAACCTGATGATGTTATTAGTCTGTCTTAATTTTAGTGTGCATATATTCAGGAAATGTTGTTGTTTTAATTTAACCCACTTCGCAAGCTATGAAGGTCACATGCTAACCTGAGGATGTTATCAGTCTACCTCTATTTATTGTCGACATAATGAATACAAGAATTTTTTCACACTTAGCCAACATCACAGAAATGCTAGACCAATTGTTGGTTAAATTTGCTTAGGAGAGGAAGCTATAACTATGAAACTTGTGCTACTTGTACATGAACTTTTTCAGAATGAAATGAGAGAACAACTAGAACTAATAACTATTAACTTCTACAGTACTAAAATTTCATAATTGGAAGAAAGTAAATTGTAAAATAAAAAAATAAAAAATATATATATATGGAGTCAAATTCTATACCTAGGATGAGGAGAGCCCTTAATTGGCTTTTGACCATACTTCCTCCAAGAGTAATCATCAGCAGGGATATCAGCAAGTTTGTTACTTATAGCAGGAACCTTAATGGTCCTCTTCACTTTCAACTTCCTGGGAAGAACAAGTTCGATGTTATTTTCCTTAAGTAGGAATTTATTATTGTGAATACAATGGAAATGTGATCAGATCAGACAAACTCAGACCTCTTCTTTGAGCAGTGGCACCTGCCTGTTTTCATGCATTTGCCATTTCCATCATTCCCTCCTTTGGAGCACTTCCTCTCCTGAAGGTGCCAGTTCACGGGACTGGACAATTGTTGTCTACTAACTAGGTCAAAGGCCCTCCCATCCATGCTCCCCATACTTCCATCGATGCTCAGGGACGACAAGAAGGACCTAGAAGATGACGCAGTCCCCGTGCAACTCGAGTTGTCAAACATGAGGTTGAGCCCACTGTTGGTGCTCCTCCCATACGTTCCATTGTGGAACTTCAGCTGTTGCTGAAGCTGAAGCATCTGGTGGTTGTGCTGCTGTTGAAGGAAATGAAAGTGGGAGGGAGTGGGACTGTGGAAGGCAGCTTGAAGATCGCTCCTGCTGCCCTTTGTCACTATTGGGTTCTCCAGCATCAAGCTGGATGGGACTCGAAGAGGCATCTTGGAATTTGAAACCTTCATCTCACTGACTGGTTTTTCTAGCAGTGGAGTTGTTGGCAGGAGTTGGAGCAAAGACGGAGAATGGTCAGCTCTGCTTACCACTAAACTATCTAAGAAGATACTGCGATTGAAATGGTGGTATTGGGTGTTCTTCGGCCTCCTAAATCTTGCATGACCCATGCCATTACCAAGCATAGAAACGACCTTGTCAAACCTTGAAATTGCCTTTCCTGTCTCTGTCGCTACATGTTCGTAAGCTAGGGTTTGGTCTTTGGTCTCAGATAGAAGGCTCAGCACTCCGTGGCAGCTCTCCACAGCTGCACTATTAGCCTCTTCCACACCTTCCATCTCTGCAGAAACCAAGAGCACCTCCCGAAACAGCGCTAACACAACTCTCTCTCACTCAGCAACAGGAATCACCCATGTTCCCTGACCTAGAGCAACCAGATAGGAATCACAAAAGTAACACAAATGGAATTTTTTTACAGAATTTTGCAACCGTTTGAAACTTTTAAAGCGGAAGGCAAATCATTTCATCCACTGAAAGCAACTCTGTGAAAGAAAATGGTAACGAAAGCAAAAAAAAGCCTCCGAAAATTCAATGGAGAATACAGAGGACGAGCAGACTTCAAGTCGAGGTCGAAAGGAAGCCGACAGATATAACACAGAAGAAGTCACCTCGAAAGCGGCGAGCAAGGGGATCCAAGGTCGGACTTTGACGAAAACGATCAGCTAAAGTTGCTTTATTTTCCGATAACGCGATGAACTCCAAAAAACAAAACAAAGACAAATCTAACAAAACAATCAATCCGAAGAACCTCAACAATAAGGATAGACGATTATAAAGCAGAGGAAGATTGAAACCCTAGAAACTCTGGCAGAGGTAGGAGAGAGGGAGAGAAGCCCAAAGGAACAGAAGCTCGTTCGGAGAAACAGGAGAGAGAAAGTCGCAGTTATTTAATGTAGTGCAGAAGAGGGAGACTCCGCGGCGCACCCTGAGACGATATACGCCGCCAGATGGCGATCGAACGGTCGCAAGCAGGGTGGGACCAGCGTTGCAGTCCCGAACGACGACGTCGTGGGCTCCACTCTCCGGCTCCCAGTTGGCGCAAAACGGTTGCTCTCCGAGTCGAATACGGTGAAAATAACTGATCGAACGGACGTCGTTTCGTTAAATGTGCGACGGACGGCGGGTGATTCGTGACTCCGCTGGAATAATTGGAGCGGATCCTGATTCTCTTTTAATCCTGACGCTTTCGTCAAAGCGGTAGCCGTTGCAATCTGAAGGCGAATATTTATGCGACACGCGTCGTGCGGCGAGGGACACGTTTCCTTACAAATGTTGACCCTCGAGGACGCTGGCCCCAATCCCCATGTGGGCCCGTGCTAGAAGGCCCATCTCAAGATTTTATTAATCGGCTTCATTTAATTTTGAATTATAAAAAATAAATTTCTTTCCTCCTCGGGATGAGATTCTCTATCCCGAAAATACTGTGTCCCCGTGTCTCAGCACCGATCGGACGAACTAAATCATATCTCAAGGATGTAGTATATACCATGAAAATATCATAGTCATCCGATCAACACTGGAACATAGGGACACAGCATTTTCGGGACAAAGGATCTCATCTCCTCCTCCTCCTCCTCCTATTACTATTACTACTACTACTACTACTATAGCATCCACAGTGCATAATTGTTATAACATCCACCCCTCATTAAAAAAAAATAAAATATAGTCCACTATCATATATTCATTATAACAATATTCTTTTTTACCTATATTCATTTTAACATTAATCCTTTAGGATTCTCATAAATTATTCAATCATCTTAAAATTGTATCATATTAAATAAATATATTTTAAAATACTTAAATTATTATTATTTTAATAATAATCTTACTTTTAAAAATATAAATTTTATTAATTTTAAAATTTTAATAAATAAAATTTTAAAAAAAAATACGTGGGAAGGTTATAATTGAATGCGTTTAATTATAACACCATTCCATAATAAGTGTTTAATACTAAGGGATATTAAAACATCCCCTATTAACAAGCATTACATATTCTTTAAATTCAAGGATTGTTATTTAATTACCTTATGCCCAGCCATATACAATTGGTGATCCATACAAAATAAACGAATAAATAAGAAAAAGAAATAGTGAAACAATGCTAAGTGTTTATGTGATCTTACAAATATAGTATTAGCACTTATATAAAATCTAATATATATATATATATATATATATATATATATATATATATATATATATATATATATAGTGGTGGAGTAATTTGATAAAATATAAAAGGGTAAAAATTAAAATGGTGTCTTGTATTAAAATAATCAAAAGAATAATCCTCTTTTATTTATTATTAAAAGAGCATCTGCTATGGTACATTTTATTTTGCAAATCTAGTCCTCTCGGATGAATTTAGTGGCTAACACATGAGTTATTATCATAATGAGATCTGGGGTTCGAATCTCGGCAAAGTCGAGATAAATACCTCTCTTATGTGCTAGTCACTATTCCAAAGGCTAGTAGTCGCCCATGATTTACCTTCTCCGTGTTGGCCTTGGGACAAGTTGGCGGGGGCGCTGGGGTGAGCGTATTCACCTTTTGCCATAATTTTACTTTGCAAATCTATCTTTATTTTGAACGTTATTGTAACAATTACAAATAGATAGCTATTACATAATTATAATAGCTATGATCTAATAGTTGCTATATATATATATATATATATATATATATAATTTTGATCAATACTAATAATATTATACTTTATAAAAATAGATACATATGCATAAAATCTAATTTGAGAGGTAAAGTCTCCTAAATTGAATGTCAAACTATACAAGGTAGCCAGGAGTTTATCCTCTATAGTTGAAGTAAACTTTTTGATCATCGTTCGGTACTCTTACAAACTCATGCAAACTACCACATCATCATGCACCACATGGCCACAATCCGTCAATTGTGAAGTTTACCAAACATCTCATAAAAACATTAAGGAAGACCCAATTCTCTATCGCCCGGCTAGCTCCTTTAGCCGTATTTCTCGGTTGGATATTAGCAACTCGGTTTGTTTCACTGCACAGACACCGTCATATCCCGGTTGGTCATTCATGCACAAGTCTGCCATCTATGTCCCGGTCAGTTTGTAACGACCCGACCCCTCGACCCCTCGGCCGCTTGGGCGGCCCAACTGGCGGCCTCTTGACGGTCCCTTGGGCGGCCCAAATTGGCGACCCCTTATGTCGTCGACCGACGACCCTCGACCGTGCCGTTACTCACTAGGTCTTCTCACCCCTGGCCAGTAGATTTTTGTCTTCCCAAGGATTCGAACTCTAGACCTTCAAGATAAGTACTAGAGTTTATGAATCTTGGTAACCAAGTGAGCGGCACTCACTTGGCTACCAGGATTCATAAACTCTAGTACTTATCCCGTCATTTTATTGTAACGACCGTGCCCCCGGCCGGGCTGTTACAAGGTCTTCCCACCCCTGGCCAGTGGATTTTTTACCTTCCCCAGGATTCGAATTCTAGACCTCCAGGATAAGTACTAGAGTTTCATAAACTCTAGTATTTATCCTGGAGGTATAGAGTTCGAATCATGGGGAAGGCAAAAATCCACTGGCCAGGGGTGGGAAGACCTTGTAATAGCCCGGCCGGGGGCTCTGCCGAGGGCACGGTCGTTATACAGTTTTATTGCCTTTTCATCATCATGATCGGTCATCAAACTGACTGGCCATGCATGGAGGATCCGGTCAGTCATTTACCCCGTCCAGTCATACAAACCATCTAGCTGATCAACCTCCTTCGTCCATCCTCCATCTCCCAACCAGCTCCTTCAGTTGTATTTCCCGACCGGGTATTAGCAGCCTGGTTTGTTTCGCTGTACGCACATAGTCATATCTAGGTCGGTCATTTATGCCCAAGTTTGCCATATATGTCTCGGTCGGCCATTCATGTCTCGGCAAGGTATTAGCCGTCCGATTTGTTTCACTACACACAGTCATATCTCGATCAGCCATACATGCTCGGTCAATCCTTCATGTCCTGACCGGTCCTTCAATTTGCAAGTGCTGAAGACTATGGAGATTTTAGGTCCACAAATCTGTGGACATATATTTGGACCTTCCGAAATAATCAATCCACGCCCGGCGTAATGTCTTGGTATCAACACCTATTCCTTGCTTCCCACACATAGTAGATTAAGCTAGAGATGCTTAGACGTCGGACCTTCATCTTTCGACCATCACCCTTGTAATGCCTTCCAAAAATCTGATATAACTCCTCAAAGGATTTGAAGTTGTGTTTAATTTCCAACCACCACTTCACTTTGCACCAAAGTTCGCAAGCCACCGAGCATTCAAAGAAAACATGATGGTTCGATTCCACTTGTTGCTAGCACATGACACACTCCTTGCTTGGTTCATACTCCATTCTATCCTTGGTCCTCAATCTCTCATAAGCTAGCATCCATAGTGTGAAGCGATGCTTTGGCATGATTTCCGGCCTCCACAATATAGACTTCCATGGAACTTTCGGTCCCCTTGGTATGATTGTATGAAGAAATTGTATGCATTTGGAACGTCATTTCCTATTCCAACAAACTAATCCATCATCCTCATATTTGCCTCTCCCACACCACTTGATGTCACTAGTATCTTGCTTCGGATTTCCAATAGACTCTTGATTGAAGGAGAGTCCGTCTTCTTCTTTTGCCATGACAAAAAATATGCATCCTTTATATAATGCTGGTGTACCCACTTAACCCAAAGTGAATCAGTTTTTGCTTAGATATTCCATAATAATTTGTTCAATAATGCTTCATTCCATGCAAGAAGGTCTCGGAGCCCATAACCCCCATCATGTTTAGATAAACAAATCTTCGACCATGCAATGGGCGGGTGCTTTGAGGACCACACAAACGTTCGGCAAATAACTTTTATCTTGTCAATCACACCACTAGGAGTAGAGAGCATAGAAATCCAAACATTCCATACCTTGAATTATCGTCCCCACTAGCTCCAAGCGATCGACATAAGATAAAATGTGTTTCGGCCATGAGTTGGCTTTCCTTGTAATAGCTTCAAGAAGTGACCCATAGTTCGCAATCCTTAGCTTCTAATCAGCCAAAGGGATGCCCAAGTATCTAAAAGGAAATTCACCTTCTTGAAAACCCATAAATTGCAATAACCGGTTCTTCAAGCTTGTGTCCACACCTGCCATATATACTTGTGTCTTTTGTAGATTTGCCCTAATGCCCGAGATCACTCTAAAATAATTCATGCAATCCACTAGATGTTGGGTAGATGCCTCACTCGCTCTACAAAATAGCATTAGGTCATCGGCATATACAAGATGTGTGATACTCACCTCCTTACACATAGAATGAAAATGAAATGAAGGCATCATGCAAGTTGCCTTTAGCTTCCTTGAGGGAACTTCTATGTAAAGGCCGAATAGAAGGGGAGAGAGTGGAGCTCCTTGCCTTAGCCCTCTTTTCTCACTAAAAAAATCCATATACGCCACCATGCAATGATATAGAATATGATACCGTGGATACACATAACTTGATCCAATAAAAAATTCATTAGGGAAACTCAAAACCAACGAGACCGGCCGTGAGAAAATCCCAATCAATTATATCAAAGGCCTTCTTCAAATCTACCTTTACCATGCATCTAGGGGAAATTCTTTTGCAAGCATACTTTTGAAGGAATTCCTGAGTTAAGTATATATTATCCCCTATACAACGCCCTTGAATAAACGTCATTTGAGCCTAGTCCAATAAGGAATCCAATACATTTGATAATCGGCCAACAAGCACCTTCGATATTACCTTATAGAAGACATTACAACAAGATATCAGTCTATAGTCTGAAACCCTAATAGCGTGATCTCCCTTCAACACTAGTGATATCAAGGAATGGTTCTATTGCTTGAGTAATTTTCCATGCTGAAAGAACTCCTGCACTGCTACCACAAAATCCTTACCAACAATATCCCATGAAGAAGTGAAAAATTTTGAGTTATACCCATCCGGGCCGAAGCCTTTCCATATCCAATATTATGTAGGGCGACTTTAATCTCTTCTTCCTCAACCAACTTGCACAAATTCTCATATTGACCTCTTGTAAGTTTCTGCCCCATAAGTGACCTGTTGTCCCATTCGTCACGCATATCCTTTTGGCCAAGTAACCCATGTAAATAATCAACAAACTCCTCTGTAACTTCACTTATGCTTGTGGTTTGTTCTCCGTCTCTTTTCTTGGGCATAATGATAGCATTTCTCTTGTTGTTTCTCTTTACCACATTATGGAAGAACTTTGTGCACTTGTCCGAACTCCTCAAGTACACGTTCTTTGCCCTTTGTTGATAAAATTATCTGTCCACCTCTGTAAGTAGGATAACTTTCTTCCTCACATGACTATACAAGCTCAGCTTTTGCTCTTCTTGCTTTTTTCGAAATATGACCAAGATGATTTTTGTTTAACTCCCTCAAACACTTCTTTAATCAGAATAACTTTGTCTTTAGGATGAATTGTGCATTGTCCATCACAGGGGTTGCTCATGAATCCCCCGCAATCTTCAAAAAGTCCTTGTCCAATGTCCACATGTTGAGGAATTTGAATGTTCTATTTAGGGGCCGGTCCTTAGCTAATATATGAACAATAGTGCATGAATGATCTGAGAGATATCCGGGGGGTAGTAAACTCCGCATACGCATCAAAATATGTCATTCGCCAAAAAGAGTTTACCAAAGCTCTATCGAACTTACAAGAAACATTACCATTTGATAATGTAAGACGACATCCAATAGACCAGAGATCCGCTAAGCCACAAGCTTGTGCAAAAATCTGCATGTCTCTCATTTCGTGATTTGTGATTAGAGAACCATCTTACTTTTCATGTATAGATAGGAATGAGTTGAAATCACCCATGATCATCCAAGAATCTAAAATAGTGTCTCTTAAATGTATAAGCACTTCCCACAAATGTCTTCTTGAGATAATAGAGTGCAACCAATAAACATAAGTCACCAAGAATCCCCAGCTAGAAATACGATAACAAACATGGTATGTATATATTGTTCGGTGGTCAAGATAATATTCATGTCTACCTTTTGCAAGTCCCAAAGAAGAAGTATACGACCATGGTTAGTGAAATCAAAGTTATGCGCATAACCCATACTTGTAGACCTTCTTTGTAATATTGGATTTAAAAAATATTCATTGAGCTTTGTCTCCATTAAAGCCATAACTTGTATATCTTTTTGTTGAAGGAGGTGTTGCACTCCATATTTTAGGGGCGAAGCCCCTAATGTTCAAAGAAGCTAGTTTCATTTACCATCTCCTCGGACTGCTCGCGCCTGTAGTCTTGTGTCAATCGTAGGAGTCGTTGTGTTACTTCCCATATCCCCACTTGCACTTGATGTTGTGGTGGGCAATGAGGAAGATGTTGATGCCTCCGATACCGTGTGAATAGTCTCACTTGCCGCCCCATTTCCTTGTGATGTCGTGGAGGATGAAGAAAAGGAGGATGAGGATGAGCTCCATTCAATTGAAAGTACTGGCTGGACTACTTTTAGGGTTGTGCTTGCTCAGTTTCTCGAGGGACTCCATCATTTATTTCCACATCTTGAGGGGGATGTTGTATCAACCGACACCTCAACATTTGGTCTTTGTTGTGTCGGTTGCCACTGTTGTCTTGTATGATTTCCATACCTCGTTATTATCCTCTCACGATCTCTAACTGATTGAGATCTCGGTCTTCCATATCCTTGCCCATTCTGATCAATTTGTCCATTCTGTCCAGTCTTGTTTTGTTGTTGTCCAACCGGTGCAGTCTTACCCCGACAATTCTCCACTCGATGACCCAATCTGCTACATGTTTGGCAAAAGTCTGGAACCATTTCGTATTTAATTTTTAGATCTACTTGAACACCAGTAGGGAGGGTAATGGGGACTTTATGAACACGTTCACCAATGGTCGGTACTTCCACCATGAGTCGTGCATATTCCAAATGTTCCCTCATCCGTATCAAATTATTGGTGTATAATGGCTTCCCAACTTCCGACCCAATCTTGCTTAGCACTAATTGGTTCCAACAGTCAGGCGGAAGGCTATGAGTTTGTATCCAGGTTGGCACAAACCTTCCATCCTCATCAAACATAAAATAATTGGGCATTATCTTCAAAAACATCATAATACCGAAGGCAAAATAAGATCCTGCTTGAAAAAATCTTTGACGGTCTTCCTCTTTATCAAACTTATACACTATTAGGGATGTAAACGAGCCGAACCGAGCCGAATAGTTTTAGAATCGAGCTCGGCTCATTTAAGTTATATTCGGGCTCAAGCTCGGCTCGAGCTCAAATCGAGCTTTTATCACAAGGCTCGAGCTCGGCTCGTTTTAGAATTATCAAGCTTGTGAACAGTTCGAGCTCGGCTCGTTATTAGCTCGATTATCAAAGTTAACGAGCCTAACTCGTTAAGCGAGCTCAGGCTCGTTTTCGGGCTCGTTTAAAGCTCATTTTGGCTTATTTTTGTTGGAGTGTATACTGAAAGCCTAAGCTTTGTAAACATTCATTATGAATAAAGAATCACATTTGGTCTAATTATCTACATTTGTTTGTAGTTGTTCATTTAATTTATATTGTAGATAACATAGTATGTGGTGTCACATACAGAAGATGATGTTATCAGTACCTTATAAATTATAAACAGTAGCTCACGACCAGAATGGAAAGGAACAAACCATTAGAAAGTCGTAGTGTAATTAGGTATTAGTTTATCTTGACTATATAATTACACTAGTACACTCAGAGTGTATTGAGTAGGACCATTTGAGGTCGTTCCTTTTATACTGACTTTATAAAGGAACAAAGACCTCAGTTATTATGGAAGTGTGTGCTCTTAATCCTAATATAATAACAAGCACATATGTTTGATATTTATTTCTTTAATTTATCAATGGGTGAGATTTAGTTCGATGAATCAATAAACCCGATAAATTGGGAAATGGTATCACTCATAGTGTGTGTTGTTGATTATAGAAGGAAACCGTGTCCTAGTGATACTAGGTTGATAATGTCCTCAAGAGGAGCTCATAAAGATTGTCATGTTAAACCCTGCAGGTGGACTTAGTCCGACATGATAATAAGGTTGAGTGGTACTACTTTTGGACTTAGATATTAATTAAATGAGTTGTCAGTAACTCACTTAATTAGTAGACATTCGATATCTTAAACACGGAGACTAACACACTCATAATAAGAAGGAGCCCAAAATGTAATTTGGGATTGGTGCGGTAGTTCAATGATAGTTCTCTAGTGGAATGAATTATCATTGATAAAATTAAGTTGTGTGTTCGGGCGAACATGGGATGCTTAATTTTATCGGAGACCAAAACCAATTCCTCCTCTCGGTCCCTATCGTAGCCTCTTATTTATAGAGTACTATACCCACATATACCCACCTTCTATACCCACCTAAAGGGGGCCGGCCAAGCTAGCTTGGGAACCAAGCTAGGGCGCTTGGGTTTAAGGTGGCCGACCCTAGCTTGAACCCAAGCTAGTAGGGCCGGCCATAATTAAATAAAAAGAAATTTAATTTTAGATTTTATTATTATGTGGAAGATATAATTTAAAGAGAATTAAAATTAAAAATCTCTCTTGTAAAAGATTTACAAAAGATTAAAGAAAGAGATTAGATCTCTTTCCTTATTTGTAGATTGGAGAGTTTTTTATTTTCTCTTTAAAATTATTCACATGTTAATAAAATTAAAATTATAGGTATTTCCTTTTATTAACCATGAAGAGATTTTTAAAGAGAAATTTTATTTTTTAAAATTTCCGGAAACAAATAAGGAAAGTTTTAATTGTTGATTAAAACTTGTCCAATTTGCTTCCTCTTGATGTGGCCGGCCATTAGAGTTTAATTGGGAAATTTTATTTTATTTTTCTCAAATAAATCATGTCAAGGAAATTAAGGAAATTTTATTGTAATTAAATTTCCTAATTTGCCTAGGCCAAGGAATATAAAAGAAGGGGTGAGGTGCCTTCACAAGACACAACCTCTATTGTTTTCTCTCCTTTCTTCCTTGGTGTGGCCGGACATTAACCTATCCCTCTCTTCCTCTTGTGGTGGCCGAATACTTCATCTCTCTTGGAGTTCTTGTGGTGGCCGGATACTACTTGGAGAAGAAGAAGAAGAAGGAGAGAAAGCTAGCATCTCTTGGAGCTTGGTTAGTATTTTGATTTTCTTCTTTGGTAAAGTTCTTCCTTTGTGGCCGAACCTTGCTTGGAGAAGAAGAAGGTGGTTGGTGGTTTCTCATCTCGGTAGATCGTTGCCCACACAACGTCCGAGGTTAGAAGAGGAATACGGTAGAAGATCAAGAGGTTTTTCTACAAGGTATAACTAGTAATTTCTATTTCCGCATCATGCTAGTTATTTATGGAAATAATACCAAATACAAGAGGCTTACGTTCTAGTATTTCGAATATGTTTTTTCGATGTTGTGTTCTTTTGTTTCTTTCTTTTCCTTGTGATTTGATTGTTCTCTTTGGTTAACCTAAAGTTATTTTAGGAAATTAAATATTAGCTTTCTATTAAAGGTTTTGTCTAGTCGGTGGTGGTTGCTCCCATATCCAAGAAGGCCATGTGCCTCGCCACGTCAGTACTGGGAACCTTTTATGGAAATTAATATTTAATGGAATTAATAACTTAAGGAGACTTGGGTCGAACGTGTTAAGTTCCACAGGAGATCCAAGTCAAAACCTAAAAGAACAAATAGATTAAGTTTTGGATCAAACGTGTTAAGTTCCGCAGGCGATCCAAAATTTAATTTAAAAGAACACATGGTAGCTAGGAAAAGGTTTAGACCTTTGTACAAAATTTTTGTACAGTGGAACCTCTAGGTTTTCCGAGTAGCAACCAACAATTGGTATCAGAGCTAGGGTTTTGCCTCTGTGTATTTGGTATTTAGTTTAATTATGCACATGTCATACATAATTTAGGCAGGTTAATAGTAGGATGTGCTAACTTTGTGGATGCAGGATCCAACTATTATGGCTTTTAGTTAATTATGTGTGTGATTGGACCCTTGGACATGTCAAGGGCATTTATATGTGTGTGCATGATTGTATTAAAATACAGCAGGAGTTGTATTTAGTTTTATTAGGATTTTAATTTTGATCTAGATATATGTACATTCCTTTTATGGAATATAGGATCAAAATGTAAAATTCTATTTATGTCGCGGATCGAATCTTGCAAAGCGTGGAACCTTCTAAGGACCGAGGCGCTGCGGAACTCGGAGCAAGATGGATGCGACAGTTAGACCCGGTGGTGGCCAAATATGGCAGCAGCTTGGATGACAACACACGGAGGACAATTAAAGATAAAAGCCATAATAGTTGAAAATTAGATTTTCTATTTATTGCTTTTATATTGTCTGCATGTTAGTTTACAAGTTTAGTAGGCTAGCATAGTTAAAATTCCTCATTTATAAATAACTAAGTGGGAGAGGATTTTTAAGTAAATCCCATGGTCTCCATTCCTGGTTTGTAAGTGATGCAAACAAGCTTGCGCGTTGGCTCGAGTGCCTTCCTCCATAACGGATGAGCTTGTTTGCGGATCACTAGAACAGACTTCCATTTTGGATGACTATAGGAAGTTAATTAAGAGCGTGTGATCTTCCCAGCGGAAGGGGCATAATCTTATTAATGGACTTAGTGTCAAGTAATGGTGTACACTTAGACACATCTAATAGTATCCTCCCAGGAGTCACTGCTATTATTTGTGTGACCAAATAATACCAACTATTAATTTTATTTGTCAAAAGTTAGGTTGACAAGATAATAAAATTAATGGGTTAAAACCCTCCTTTACAAATGTTGAATTTGTATCGTCCACACTAACGTGGCATACAAAATTCACGGTGTTTTAAGGTGTTGGTTAATTTAAAATAGTATTGTTTGAGGAATCAATATTATTCTAAATTTAGAGTTCGGACCAAAAGTTATTTGTGATTCTTAGGATGACTTTCAACCCATTGTCCATCATACTTCAACAAAATAGACTTACTGGACCAAATTACATAGATTGGAAAAGAAACCTGGATATTGTTCTTACTGCTGAAAGCTATAAATTTATCTTGTTGAGCATTGCCTGATGCACCCATTGGTGAATCTACCCAAGAGGAGATTGAATATCATAGGAAATGGGTAAGCGGATGAGATGGCGCGGTGTTACATTTTGGCTTCAATGTCAAATGTATTGCAACATCAAGATTTACCAACAACTTATGATATTATGAACAATCTCAAGGAACTCTTTGGTCATCGGGATAGGGCTTCTAGACAAGAAGCTATGAGAAAGATAATGACCACCATGCAAGAGGGTACTCCTAAGAGATCATATCCTAAACATGATGGCTTATAACGAAAATACAGATCCTTGGAGGAGAAATTGATGGGAAACCCAGATCGATATGATCCTCCAAACCCTACCTAGAAGTTTTGAGCGATTCCGTTTGAACTATAATATGAATAAAAGGATTTATTCATTAGGGGAACTACTCAAGAAGCAGAAGGGTTATTTCGTCACAATGCTCAAATTCACTATCGAAAATGGTTCTACTTCTAAACCGAAAGGTAAGAAGAAGAAGAAACAAACTGGTTCGAAAGAAAGTGAATAAATCTCAGTGTACAGGATTAAAGTTGGAATGAAGAAGTCAAGGGCAAGTGCTTCATCTGCAAAGAGGCAGGACATGGCAGACTGTCCTCGTAGGAATCAGAACAACAAAGGTATATCTCATGCTCTAGTTGTTGAAACATGTTTAGCGGTGTTATCTACCAGCACCTGGTGTGTACATATGGGAGCCACTGATCATGTCTGCAATTCCCTGCAAGGGTTCTAGGAAACCCAACAACTAACTGAAAGAGAGATTACCGTCTACATGGGCAATGCTACTAAGGTGGCGGCTGTTGCAGTGTGAGACGCCTACTTATCTTTTAGTAGAAATAGAAATTTGGTTTTAAGAAATTGTCTTTATGTACCCAGTTTTAGAAAGAATTTAATTTCAGTTTCTAAACTGTTCTTAGATGGATATTCAGTTTCTTTCAGAAACGATGTAGTTATTAAAAGAAATAAAGTGATTATCTGTTCTGGTGTATCAGTTGGCAATTTGTATACTTTAAATCCAATTTCTTCCACAAAGCAAAACATGAAAATTTATAACCGATCTTCTAACTCTAATAAGAGAAAAGAACCTTCGGAAATGAATCAAGCATATCTTTGGCATCTAAGGCTTGGTCATATTAACTTAAGTAGGATTCAGAGGCTTATAGCGGATGGACTTTAAGTTCATTAGAGTTGGAAAATTTTCCAACTTGTGAATCTTGCTTAGAAGGTAAAATGACCAAGAGGCCGCTCAAGGCCAAGGGTATAGAGCCAAAGAAGTGTTAGAGTTGGTTCACTCGGATTTGTGTGCCTATGTCCGTCCGGGCAAGAGGAGGTTTTGAATATTTTGTCTCTTTCATGGGCGATTATTCAAGATATGGATACATTTACCTAATGCGCTGAAGTCAGTGCTTTGATAAGTTCAAAGAATACAAGGTCGATGTGGAGAAACGACTAGGTAAAAGTATCAAGACACTACTGATCGGATCGTGGTGGCGAATACCTCTTAGAGAGTTTAGGAATTACTTATCGAGGCGGATTCAATCCCAATTATGCACTGAACACCCCAGAATGGTGTAGCGAGCGAAGGAATAGGACTCTTATGGAGATGGTTAGATCAATGATGAGTTATTCAGATTACCAAATTCGTTTTGGGGATATGCTCTGGAAACAGCATATCGTTCCGAACTTAGTACCTTCTAAATCAGTTTCTTCTACTCCCATAGAATTATGGAATGGCGAAAACCAGTCTAAGACATATTCGGATATGGGGTAGTCCACACATGTGTGAAACCAGATCTTGATAAGTTAGAATCTCGTACGAAGTTCGCGTGTTTGTAGGATATCCCAAAGGAACGAAAGGTGGTTTATTTTATAGTCCTAAAGACGAAGGTCATTGTTAGCACCAATGCCCGCTTTTAGAAGAAGACTATATAATGGATCACAAGCCCGAGTAAAATTGTTTTAGAAGAACTTAGAGGACATGTCTACTTGAGTACCAACAGGACAAGATGAAGTACCACAAGAGACGTAACACGTGTCACACATGATACACAACCACAGACGGTGCCTCGTCGTAGTGGGAGGGTTGTAATGCAAACTGAAAGATTCATGTTTTGGGAGAGTCTTGGACTTGATCCGGGTAAACATGAACCCGATCCCTCATATGAGAAAGCACTCCAAGATATAGATGCGAGATCTTGGCAAAAGGCAATGAATTCGAAATAGAGTCCATGTACTCTAATAAGGTGCGGGAGCTTGTAGAACCACGATGGTGTAAAAGCCGTTGGATGCAAGTGGATCTACAAAGGAAAAGAGGACGGGAAGGTAGAAACCTTCAAAGCTAGGCTTGTTGCGAAAGGGTACACTCGGAAAGAGGGAATCGATTATGAGAAACCTTTTCACCGGTAGCCATGCTTAAGTCTATCCGGATACTCTTATCCATTGTTGCTCATATGGATTATGAGATTTGGCAAATGGATGTCAAGACAGCTTTCCTTAATGGAAGTCTTGAAGAGAACATCCATATGAAGCAACCAGAAGGATTTATTGAAAAAGGCAAAGAGCATCTAGTATGCAAGCTCAATCGGTCCATTTATGGACTAAAGCAAGCTTCAAGGTCTTGGAACATCCGGTTTAATGAAGTAATCCAGTCATATGGATTTATTCAAAGTCCGGATGAGTCTTGTGTATATAAGAAGTATAACGGAAACGTGGTGGTATTTCTTGTACTATACGTAGATGATATTTTGTTAATTGGCAACAATGTCAAGGTATTATCAGACGTAAGGGTATGGTTGTCCAAACAATTTGATATGAAGGACTTAGGAGAATGTGCACACATTCTTGGGATCAAAGTTATAAGGGATCGCAAGAAAAGAATGTTGTGTCTATCCCAAGCTTCATAGAGATACAATCCTTGCTCGTTTTAGCATGCAAGACTCGAAAGGTTTCTTACCTTTTAGACATGGAGTAGCTCTATCTAAAGAGATGTCTCCAAAGACATCAAAGAGATAGAGGACATGAAAGCGGTTCATGCTTCGGTGTAGGAAGCCTAATGTATGCAATGCTATACGAGACACGATATCATTTTACCGTAGGCATGGTCGTGAGATATCGAGTAACCTCGACAAGGACATTGGACTGCGGTAAAGCATATATTAAAGTACACGAAAGGACTAGGATTATATGCTAGTTTACCAAGCGGATGATTTGCTCCTGTGGGTTACGGATTTTGATTTCCAATCAGATAGGGATAACGTAAGTCTACATCAGGCTATGTGTTTACTTTAGGAGGTGGAGCCATTTCATGGAGGAGTGTTAAGAATGCGTTTCGGACTCAACCATGGAAGTTGAGTATGTAGCGACCTCGAGGCGGCTAAAGAAGCAGTATGACTCGGGAACTTTCTAATGGACTTAGATGTGATTCTGGTTTGCCCAAGATCATCACAATTTATTGTGATAATAGCGATGCGATTGCAAACTCGAAGGAACCACGAGCTCATAAGGCGGTAAACATATAGAGCGCAAGTACCACGATACGAGATATCGTGAAGCGAGGAGAAGTTGTCATCGCCAAGATTGCATCGGAGAACCCAGATCCTTTCACTAAGGCCCTTCCGGCGAAAGCTTTCGATCGACATGTGGAGGGAATGAGAATCAGATGTATGGTAGAAGATATGGCAGCTTAGTCATTAGTATAAGTGGGAGATTGTTGGAGTGTATACTGAAAACCTAAGCTTTGTAAACATTCATTATGAATAAAGAATCACATTTGGTCTAATTATCTACATTTGTTTGTAGTTGTTCATTTAATTTATATTGTAGATAACATAGTATGTGGTGTCACATACAGAAGATGATGTTATCAGTACCTTATAAATTATAAACAGTAGCTCACGACCAGAATGAAAGGAACAAACCATTAGAAAGTCGTAGTGTAATTAGGTATTAGTTTATCTTGACTATATAATTACACTAGTACACTCAGAGTGTATTGAGTATGACCATTTGAGGTCGTTCCTTTTATACTGACTTTATAAAGGAACAAAGACCTCAGTTATTATGGAAGTGTGTGCTCTTAATCCTAATATAATAACAAGCACATATGTTTGATATTTATTTCTTTAATTTATCAATGGGTGAGATTTAGTTCGATGAATCAATAAACCCGATAAATTGGGAAATGGTATCACTCATAGTGTGTGTTGTTGATTATAGAAGGAAACTGTGTCCTAGTGATACTAGGTTGATAATGTCCTCAAGAGGAGCTCATAAAGATTGTCATGTTAAACCCTGCAGGTGGACTTAGTCCGACATGATAATAAGGTTGAGTGGTACTACTCTTGGACTTAGATATTAATTAAATGAGTTGTCAGTAACTCACTTAATTAGTGGACATTCGATATCTTAAACACAGGGAGACTAACACACTCATAATAAGAAGGAGCCCAAAAATGTAAATTGGGATTGGTGCGGTAGTTCAATGATAGTTCTCTAGTGGAATGAATTATCATTGATAAAATTAAGTTGTGTGTTCGGGCGAACATGGGATGCTTAATTTTATCGGAGACCAAAACCAATTCCTCCTCTCGGTCCCTATCGTAGCCTCTTATTTATAGAGTACTATACCCACATATACCCACCTTCTATACCCACCTAAAGGGGCCGGCCAAGCTAGCTTGGGAACCAAGCTAGGGCCGGCCTAAGCTTGGTTTAAGGTGGCCCTAGCTTGAACCCAAGCTAGTAGGGCCGGCCATAATTAAATAAAAAAGAAATTTAATTTTAGATTTTATTATTATGTGGAAGATATAATTTAAAGAGAATTAAAATTAAAAAATCTCTCTTGTAAAAGATTTACAAAAGATTAAAGAAAGAGATTAGATCTCTTTCCTTATTTGTAGATTGGAGAGTTTTTTATTTTCTCTTTAAAATTATTCACATGTTAATAAAATTAAAATTATAGGTATTTCCTTTTATTAACCATGAAGAGATTTTTAAAGAGAAATTTTATTTTTTAAAATTTCCGGAAACAAATAAGGAAAGTTTTAATTGTTGATTAAAACTTGTCCAATTTGCTTCCTCTTGATGTGGTCGGCCATTAGAGTTTAATTGGGAAATTTTATTTTATTTTTCTCAAATAAATCATGTCAAGGAAATTAAGGAAATTTTATTGTAATTAAATTTCCTAATTTGCCTAGGCCAAGGAATATAAAAGAAGGGGTGAGGGTGCCTTCACAAGACACAACCTCTATTGTTTTCTCTCCCTTTCTCCTTGGTGTTGTGGCCGGCCATTACCCTCTCCCTCTCTTCCTCTTGTGGTGGCCGAATACTTCATCTCTCTTGGAGTTCTTGTGGTGGCCGGATACTACTTGGAGAAGAAGAAGAAGAAGGAGAGAAAGCTAGCATCTCTTGGAGCTTGGTTAGTATTTTGATTTTCTTCTTTGGTAAAGTTCTTCCTTTGTGGCGAACCTTGCTTGGAGAAGAAGAAGGTGGTTGGTGGTTTCTCATCTTGGTAGATCGTTGCCCACACAACGTCCGAGGTTAGAAGAGGAATACGGTAGAAGATCAAGAGGTTTTCTACAAGGTATAACTAGTAATTTCTATTCCCGCATCATGCTAGTTATTTATGGAAATAATACCAAATACAAGAGGCTTACGTTCTAGTATTTCAAATATGTTTTTTCAAGTTGTGTTCTTTTGTTTCTTTCTTTTCCTTGTGATTTGATTGTTCTCTTTGGTTAACCTAAAGTTATTTTAGGAAATTAAATATTAGCTTTCTATTAAAGGTTTTGTCTAGTCGGTGGTGGTTGCTCCCATATCCAAGAAGGCCATGTGCCTCGCCACGTCAGTACTGGGAACCTTTTATGGAAATTAATATTTAATGGAATTAATAACTTAAGGAGACTTGGGTCGAACGTGTTAAGTTCCGCAGGAGATCCAAGTCAAAACCTAAAAGAACAAATAGATTAAGTTTTGGATCAAACGTGTTAAGTTCCGCAGGAGATCCAAAATTTAATTTAAAAGAACACATGGTAGCTAGGAAAAGGTTCAGACCTTTGTACAAAATTTTTGTACAGTGGAACCTATAGGCTTTCCGAGTAGCAACCAACAATTTTAGAGCTCGTTTTTTTGGCTCATTTTAAAGCTGATTTTAAGGCTCGTTTTAGAGCTCATTTTTAGCTCGTTTTAGAGCTCATTTTTTGGCTCGATTTAAGACTCATTTTTTTGGCTCGCGAGCCTATAAACGAACATGTTTGCGAGCACACGAGCCGAATATCCTTAAGCTCGAATTCGACTCGATAAAATTGTCGAGCTCGAAATCGAGCTCGAGCTCGGCTCGATAAGATAAACGAACGAACTCAAATGAGCTTTTTACCAAATCGAGCTCCGAATAGCTCGCGAACCGTTTGGTTCATTTACATCCCTATACACTATCTAACCACTATTGTGTAGAAAGAATTTGTGAGGAGTCCTCCATTGAGAGCCAATGATTCGGACCCTATCTTTGCCCGGATGACGCCCCATGAAACATCCAACCAAACAAAACCCCATTACATCCTCCATGCTATCGATATCATCAAATTGGAAGGTTAACCTTTCATCCTTTGCTTCATAATGAACTAGGTTCATAGACAACTTAGTTTTGCGATTGTTCTTGAAAAGACCAGCCCAATCTTGCTTCTTTAGTGGCTACTCCTTCCTCCCAACGTTCCCAGCATCATTGTCTAGGTCCGATTGAGCATTAGGTGTCAGAGCTTGCTGCTCTTCCACCTCAGACAATGTCACCTCCTCCACCACCGATGGTGATGGTATTGGAGGCCTTCCTTGGGCATGAGGAGGCTGGAGAGAAGGCCTTGTCTGTTGTGGTGTGGCCACCTCACCAAGTGGTTCATTAGCCACATCATCATGATGTTCCAAATCAGCTATATCCGATTTGTCCACTTGTCCACTTGTCCACTTATGCTTGCCACATAAGATGCTTCCTTTGCCACTTCATCTTCACTTGCCACCTCCATAGGCCCATTTTGACTTGAGTGCCTCTTGGATTTCTCCTTCCCTTTAGCCATGCATGAAGAGGCAACCAACTATACCTTGGAAGTAGCTCACCACCCAAGTTGGCCAACGAGGAGCCTCTGCATTAGTTGTGTTTGACCAGCCTTCTTGTGAGTGGGAATCCATCTAAGCCTTCCCAAATGACTTGGCAGTTGAGTATTGGTGGAGAGGGCTGCCCCTGGCCGGAGAAGATGGCCAGAGCCGGCCTAGTTCGCCAGAGAATCGCCGGAGATGCCCAAAAGCTATCAAAAACACCAAAAACTAAAAAAGAAACTTATATGACCACTTACCTCAGTGATTAGGCCTTCAAAACTCCTCAAGAAAGTCCCCCACAATGTATGGAGGACACCGAAAGCTGTACCAAAGCCCCCTCCTACCGGTGAGGTGATAGGAAACCACCTCCGACCATGTTTAGGGGCTATTCGCAGGCAAGAAAACCTAGAAAGAAGTTGGAGCTTCTCTCACTAACCTCCCGGCCCTCACACACAACTGAGAGCTCTTTCACTAATAATATTGTATTTTAGCGACTATAGTGTATAGTTGTTATAATATAGATACTTAATCTCTAATCAACCTTAGTCAATATTATAATCTAGTAATACTTTAATTCTTATCAATACTAATAATATTGTGATATAATAATTATGTAATTATCACAATATTAACATTTTATCTTTGATCAACACTAGTTAACATTGATCAACATTATATTATAGTTGTTATAAATCATAATTGATATTTTATTTCTAATCAACACTAATCAATATTCTTGTAAAAGTTATAGTTTCATATAACAATGATAACCATGATTTTGCTACATTATTTTGATTCATAATGCATATTTTTAATTATCTTTTTCATAGATGAAACTTATATTGATATCACATTTCATGCATTACATTTATTGTAAATTATTTTATATTCATGATATTTGATGCTAATATTTCTATATATTCTTTGTAGGTATCAAAAGAGTCATGGACCCGATCAGATCAGACCACATTTGGGCTCAAATCTAGGGCTAAACAAGACGATCAAGCCTTGGAGCGATTTGGATCGTTCATCCATGATCGGAGCAGATCTAAGTCATCTATTGAAAATCCGGTCCATCCAACCTAATGAGGAGTAGATCACATCCTTTGATGAAGATCCAAAGGTTTTGATCCAGATTTGAGGTGTTTTCACCGTTGGATGAGATCTGAAGGATTCTGGACCGCCCGATCAGATTGGGAGAGGTTTAAAACCTGAGAAGCTACAGGACTTCGAGGAGCTCGGTGTTTCTCGCGATTTTTCCACTGTTCACTCTTCTTCTTTAGCAACGCCGCGTTTTCCCTTCCACACTCCAGATCCAAGGTTGAATTCCTTCATCGACGGTGAGTTTTGGACAATCCAACAACCAGTAATCAAGGATCAAGACTTGATTTGAGGGCGTTCTCCGTTTCATGATTTTGATTCCATGAAGTCCATCTTTGGCAGATTTGAGGGTGTTCCCCGTTCTGTTGACGACGATTTTCGGGTGCTGGCGAATTCAGGCATTGCAAGCTTGAAGAGGGCGTTCCCCACAAGCTATGAACAACGTCGGATGAGCTAGAAGTTCATAATTTCACCGCCGGTTGCTTGATGAGCGTTCCCAGATACAATCTTTGCTTCGCGGCAGAGAGGAAGGAATTTGAGCTAGGGTTTGGGTGTGGAATGCAATTTGATTTTGTTTTCTTTTTAATTGTTCATGAACCTACTCAGATCTGATGATCTGATTTACTTAGCTTTGCAATTCTGTTTAGATTACTTAGTCTTGCAACCTGATTACTTTTGAATCTCTGCAACCCAATTCTTGTTGCAGCTACTTAACTAGTTTGCAATTTAGATTCTGCTTTGAATTAAAAGTTTTGATTAACAAAAGTTTGTTTAGTTTTGGTTATTTAGTTAGCAAATCTTTGTTCTCTACATTGAATGTGTTGTGACTAAGATGGAATTTAATTGTTGAATGCTTAACTAGATGTTTGATTGTTTACCTCTATTCATTGTTATTGAGAAGGAGCTTCTGAGTTCAATTGTTGAATTAGATTGTAATTGTGAATTGGATGATACTTCGGTACCTACAAGTTGTTTGAACTTTTGAATTTCCTTGTTACTATGATTGAGAATAGAAAATGTGGAAATTGAATTATTTGATTTAATGATGCATTAGAATCCAAAGTTAATTGATACTAATTTGATGAAAAGAAAATGGATCATGTTAAGATGAGAATGAACCTTCTTTGATCCTATTTTTGATTGTAGAAGAATTCAAGTTGCAAAGTGAATCAAATGGAAAAGCTTAATTGACCTTGTTGGTTAATAATTCGATTTGAATCCATTCTAGAATTAACACACATACTTTTTACTAGTTATCCTTGGAAAAATACGACTTGAGACTCTTTACTACAACACTTGTCTTTAGATTTAATGAGTTTCAATCTTAATTAATTTGGAGCGCCTTGTGACATGCGAAACGACAACTATCAAATAACAACAACAACCAAGCATTATCCTAATAGATGAGGTTGACTATATGGATCCTATTACGTCATTGAGTTCTATCTCCTACTATATCATCATCTATACTTAAATAAAATTTATCTTATTTTATTATTATTACTAACCAAGTCTTTTTTTTTTATTTTTCTCTTCCTCATTTGATATGTGTGTTTGTTTGTCATAGTTTTACATTGTCTAACTGGAGCATTTATTGGTTGCCTAAGTACATGTTCGTACCATCTTAAACGTGTCTCTTGGAGTTTTCCATCAATAGATGCAACTTTTACTTTCTCTCTAATGCACCCATTTATTATTCTGTTCATCCTCGTATGTTCACACATTTACCTTAACATTTTCATATCTATAGCTCTCATCTTTTGCTCATGTGCTCAAGTCATAGTCCAACATTCAACTCCATATAATATAGTAGGTCTAATTACAGTTTTGTAGAACTATTTTTAAAATTTTAGAGGTATTTTATGGTTACATAAAACACCTGACACTCTTCTTCATTTCAACCATGCTGCTTGTATTCTATATAAGACATCTCCCTCAATTCCTCCATTGTTTTACAAAAATATTCCTAAATATTTAAAACTCTTAATTTCGAGCAACTCATCATCTCCTATCTTAACAATTATCTCATTATGTCTAATATTACTAAACTTAAATTTCATATATTCTGTCTTTATTATACTAAGTCTAAACATTTCCATTCTAGTATTTTTCGCTAAGATTCTAGTTTAGCATTTACTCCTTCATATATTTCATCTACCAAAACATATCATTTGCAAACAATATGCACCGCCAAGGACGGATCTAGGATTTTAGATTGGGAGGGGCCGAGTTTATGCATTTCCTAGTTATGCGATGACTTGCTCTATGAAGATGTCATCATGGGGTAGCGTGATTAGCCTATCGACAAGAACGGATCTAGAATTTTAGATTTGAGCACCGCATACTAAGTGACAAAAATAAGTGGTATATAATTTTTAATAATAAAAATATAATAATTTAAAAAATAAATAGAATACTCACGGTGATGTTTGACATCTCATATTGTTCATGTTGTGATTATTGTCTTATTAAGCAAGGAGTTGCTCCTGACTGAGTTCTATATCCAATAGTCCTCTCCCGTCTCAAACAATATTACGAGGAATCAGAAGGGAATATATTATGAGGATCATCCTACACATACTTGTTAATGCTATAACGAGGAAATATATTATGACACTCATTAATTTCTCAATTAGCTTCCATTCACTACCCTCCAAAGAGAGATTTAATAAATTGGAGTTGGGGTTAGAAATTAAGTGGTAGAGATGTGTCTATACGCTAGTCCTCACATCGGTCTCATCGAACTTCTTACTACTTTTGCTCGCCATGGCATTAGAGCACAATTTCAAAAGTGATGAACTCGAACTGAAACAAGCAAAGCTAATTAGAGAGACTAAAAAAAAAGGTATTGTAGATTGAGGCACTGAAGAAAATACGAATGAAGATGGAGCATTAAGACAACACATTAGATTTTATATGGCTGATGTGTCGTTTGCCACATTGATCACACGACCTTTAAGCATACAATGAATCTAATGTATGTGTTTGTGCCCTAAGTTAGGGGGCCACAACACCCCTAGTCATGCAATAGATCCGCTCTTATTCACCACGGTACAGTGTCTTGAATGTATATAGTGAGTTCGTCCATAATTACTGTAAAAAAGATAGGGACTTAGAGTTGATCCTTGATGTAACCTTATCTTTATTGAAAATGCTTCAGTTACTCCCCCTAAAGTCTTTACTCTGGTCGTTACATCTATTGGTGCGGTAAGCATCCGATGATCGAACCTAAGTTTTGATAATGACAAAGGGTTCAAAGTTAAGGTCATTTGTGATCTAACATGTTTAAATGAGTTTGCAGAAAAGTCCTAAGTGTACTTAGGCAAAAGTCCTAGTTACGGTTAGGCAGGTGGAAAACCCTAGGGGGTGGTAACCTTAGGTCTATGGGGTGGTAACTCTAGGCGGGAAGTCATGGCGGGTCGAGGGCTTCGGGCAAAAGTCCTAGAGTCGAGGACTCTAGGTGGAAAGTCCTGGTGTCGCGAACCAGGTGAAAGACTGGGTAGATTGTGGAGCGGACGTCCAGCGGAAAGTTCTGGAGCCTCGGGCGCTGAGCAAAAGTCTAGTCGGTCTGGAGGACCGGTCTGGCAACGGGTATATTCTCCTGAGTGGAGTAGGTGAGTACGCGTTCCTCGGTGAGGGAACAGTAGGCGTCGGTTCGACCTAGGGTTTTCGGTCGGAAATCCAAAGTCAGAACTGGACAGTCCGAAGACTGTCAAATATGTTATTTATCATGTCTAACTTTGTTTTGCAAGATATGGTTAATTTCTTTGACTAACGTATTTTGCAGGAAGTGAATTGGACGTGTTTGTCTTGAGTGACCTGGAGAAGCAACCTCGCAGCAAGGCGCGAGGGCACCCTCATGGAGCTTGAGGGTGCCCTGGGCACAGCGCGAGGGCGCCCTGGACACTGGCGCGAGGGCACCCTCCATGTGGTTGGAGGCGCTCTTGGGCGGATAAGCAATGAAGGTCAGAGCTTATCTGCGCGCGATTGACTCGGTGGGTTGGCGGCACCCTCAATGAGATTGAGGGCACCCTCTACAGGCTATTTAAGTTGGATTCGACCAGCAGCAAAGAGACAACACAATTTGACAACCCTTCTTCTGTGTGCTGCTCAAAGAATGATCCAGCGAAGGTGCAACAAGTCTCCGACAACCAGAAGCTTCAAGATTACTGTTTTCGTTGTCGGTATAATTTCATTACTGTTTAATATTGTAAATTTGAATTGTAACTTTCTGAGCTTATAGTGATTGGCTAAAGTAAACGCTCAACGAGTGTGGGCCTTGGAGTAGGAGTCGCCTAGGCAAAATTTTCGTGATAGTTTTTCAATTTTTTGGAGTCGATTGGAATCGATAAAATTACCGCCTTCCGATCTATTTTTTTTCATAATCGATTTTTTTCTCGAAGTTGGTGCAACACCACTTGAGTTTGTGTTTTAATTTCTTAATCTCGCACTACTAATCTAAGACTGAGTCTTGGAACAAGTTTTTTTTTTGTGTGTGTGTGCAAGATTTTTTTTTAACAATGACCCATCAAGAAGGCTACAGCACAGCCCGGCCGCTGCTCTTCTCCGGTGAAGACTTCAGCTACTGGATGGGCCGAATGGAGTCCTACCTCCAAACTCAGTTTGAGATGTGGGCTCGACGGCTCAGGGAAATGACTATCATGCGAGAACTAGGACACGAGCATAATCAAGAAGGTTGAGGTCAATGCCAAAGCAACTTGCACCCTTCAATGCGGCCTAACTAAGGAGGAGCTAAATTGAGTTGGACTATTCTCAAGTGCCAAAGACTTATGGGAGAAGCTGATTGAGCTGCATGAAGGGACTTCAGACACAAAGGTAAGTAAAAGAGATCTGATTTTTAATAAATTATATAACATTAAATTACAAGAAGGTGAAACAGCAAGTCAATTACATGCACGCATCCAAGACCTCCTCAATGGTCTCCATGCAATCAGATAGAAGGTGGAGAATTGAGACATAATCAGGTATGCGTTAAATGCTTTTCCAAGGAATACCTTGTGGGCATCTATGGTAGATGCTTACAAAGTCTCCAAGGATCTTTCTTTAATTAAGTTAGACAAACTTTTTTTAGAATTTGAATTACATGAACAGATTAATACACGCTCTGTCGAGAAGGGTATTGCCTTAATTGCAGGTACAAGCAGAACCCAGGAAGCAAAAGCAAAGTGTAAAATTGAACAAGAGTCCGAAGAAGAACCAAACTCAGAAGATGACGACGACGAGAGAGAAGCCAAACTCATCAACTTAGTATACAAGCTCTACAGAAAGAAGAAGGGAGTTCACAAACACTATAAGAAATTTTAGATTTAACCACACCTAATAGACAACAGTTTTTCGAGAAACTGTTGTCTTTTTGCCATTTAACAACGATTTTATTGAAAACCGTTGTTGTTCATCATAATTTTTTTTAAATGACAACAGTTTTTAAAAAACTGTTATCTAATGTATGTCAAAGACCACAATTTTTAAAAAACTGTTGTCTAATGTATGTCAAAGACAACGGTTTTAAAAAACTGTTGTCTTTTAGTGTTGCTTATGTGATAATATACAACAGTTTTATTAAACTGTTGTCTATTGAATGTTGTTGAATCATAAAAACACAACAGTTTTTTTAACTTCGTTAAAAAAACCTAAAACCCACTCCGACTCCTCCTTCGCGACTCCTCCGCGAATTTTTAAAACCAAGGTTTCTTATTTTTCCCTTACTTTCCCTTCTCCACCGAATTCCTTAATCCCGAGCCCTCACTCCCGCGACACCGCCAAACCCCTTTCTTCATCGCCGACTTCTTCCCCTAAGCCTCACCTCACGACGCCGCCCTCTCCATCCTCCCTTCCCTCTCGCGAGTTCCTGGGCGTTGCCGGCCTCTCCTCACGCCAACATCAGAGATGAGCCCCAGCCGCCGGTCTCCTCTCTTCCTTGTGTGCGAGCAGGCGATCTTCTTCTTTCCCTCACGCGGACAACACAGTAGCGATCCTTCTCCCTCGCTCGAGCACTGCGGACCACAACCGTCGATCCTCTTCTCTCCGAGCCGTGCCTTAACTGGTCAGGCAAGTATACTTCCATGTGATGGTATGAGATCTGTGAGGTGATGATTAGGTTGTTAGGAGGAGTCTAATTTCTTGTTGGTGATGCCCAATTTGTGGATTGAGTCGCGATTGGATCTTCTCCCGTGATGCTCTAGCCTTCCTATGCGATGTTCTGCTTTTTTTTTTTTATCGGATTTGGGGGCTTTAGGGTATTGGTGGAGAATGCTTTTGTTCTTTTCCTTCTTGCTTTCGAATCTGTGGAAGTAGATCGTGTTAGTGCAACCTTAGGTCAAGGTTGACCTGGTTGACTTGACTCGAGTTGACCTGACTCGAGTTATATTTTGATGTTTGACTTAGGAAGATTGTTGGTGCAACCTTAGGTCAAGGTTGACCTAGTTGAGTTGTATTTTGATGTTTGACACTCGTGGAAGAGTTGTATTCTTGATATGGGACAAGAATAGATGTTTGGGAGATTATTGGTGCAACCGTAGGTCAAGGTTGACCTGGTTGACCTGATTCGGGAAAAAGTCCAAGTATGGAGACTTGGCAACGGAAAAGTCCAAGCAGGGAGCTTGGCACTAGAAAAGTCCAAGTATGGAGACTTGGGAAGTCAAGCAGGGAGCTTGGCACGCGAAAAGTCCAAGTATGGAGACTTGGTATGGAAAGTCCAAGCAGGGAGCTTGGCACGAGGAAAGTCCTAACTGGGATGTTAGGCATTGGAAAGTCCCGTGAGTGAAGCGATAGGAGAAAGTCCTAACTGGATGTTAGGCGGTGTGGAAAGTCCGGTGAGTGAAACCAGGCTAGAAAGTCCTAATCGGGATGTTAGGCGTGGGAAAGTCCTAACGGGATGTTAGGCGGTTGGAAAGTCCGGTGAGTGAAACCGCAAGGAAAATCCAGATGGATCGGGGATCGGACTTACGGTGTTGAAAAGTCTAAGTGGGTCAAAGGATTGACGGACACTTGGCGGAAGTGCTAGCAGGTCAAGGGGGACCGGATGCTAGGCATGATGTACCAACAGTCAAGGTTGACCGGATGTTGGTGTGGAAGCCTTAGGTTTAGGGTTGAAAAGTTTGGATCGGGCTGCAGACCGATCCAATGATACATGGCTCATCCGATCGGTGGTGACCGATCGGTGATCGATCATGCTATCGATGGTTATCGATCGGTCGAGACCGATCGGCGAGATCGATGGCGGCGGAGAAGAAGCTGATCGGTCCGTAGACCGATCGGTGTCTGATCGATTCTGGTCCGTTTCTGATCGGTCCATGGACCGATCAGGGACCAATGTACATAGGCTTTTTCACGATTGGTCCGCATCGATCAGGATGTTGCTGATCGGTCCACGCACCGATCGTGGCTTCGATCGCGACACCGATCGGTCGCAGACCGATCAGAGTTCTAGCCGCGACGCAACGGCTAGTTTCTTCACCGTCTTCTTCGCAGGTATAAGGGGTCGAGGGCTGCTGCGCGACAACTTCTTCCTCTTCTCTTCTGCTCAGAGCTGCTGTTCGGTGCTTGAGCTTTGTTGAGCTCTTCTTCGCAAGCTTCGCGTGAGCTTCTCGGCTGGATATCTCGTCAGGTGTTCCGAGGAGCTGCTGCTTCAACGAATCCATCGGCAAGGAGGCAAGAAAACCTGTGTTTTTACATTCATTGTTCTTGTCTTCTTGTATCTCTTGTTGTATTCCTTTCTTGCTGTTGCAAGAATATTGTGTGAGGTTTCTCCACCCACAAGGAGTATATTATTAGCCGGTTTTCCGGGACTCATCCACCGACGGATTGAGAGGCTTCGTCCACCTTACGGACACGCCGAGGAGTAGGAGTATCATCTCCGAACCTCGTTACATCGACGCGTTGAGGTTTGATCTTCTTGTTTTCGTTTCCTTGTTTGTTTTTCCGCTGCGCTGACAAGTTGTAGGAAGAAACGCGAGAATTTGGGGTCGGCTATTCACACCCCCCTCTCTAGCCGTACGAAGGATCCTAACAAGTGGTATCAGAGCAAGGTCGCTCTTCATCGGATTCACACCCGTGGGAGCAAAAGCTAGAGATGGATCAATTCGGAGAAGACATCACCATTCCACCCTTCTACAACGACAACTTCGCATATTGGAAGGTAAGGATGATGTATTTTCTTAGGACTAATATGTGGAACTGGTTTTGTGTACAAGAAGGGTTTACTCCTCCAATGGATAAAGAAGGAGAGCCTCTAGAGAAGAACAAGTGGACGAAGGAACAAGTCCACCAATCCACGATCAACAATGAGGTAACTAAAACAATTGAATTTTCATTACCTACTAATATTTTGTGTAAGATAGGTAAATACAACAATGCCAAGGAGTTGTGGGATAACTTGGCCAAGTACCATGAGGAGAGCTCCACTTCAAGCCATGAAGAGGAGCCTAGTGAGCCAAGTAGCTCACATCATGGAGGGAGCGAATTAGAAGTTGAGGGTTACTCAACATCTAAGGACAAAGAGGAGGAGAGTTCTTCTTCAAGTTCGGAGCAAGAAGAAGAAGCTTCTACCTCCGAAAGGGATGAAGAAGAGAGCTCGCATCCACCCTCAACCCTAGGTAACTCAAGCAATTTAAGTTCAATTAAATTACACATTATGTGCTTTGAGTGTAGGGAACATGGACATTACAAGAGTAAGTGTCCAAAGAGGGTAAGAAAGACTCCACCGGCGCCAAAGGTCAAGGAAGCCGGAGTTCCGATACGCAAAGGCAAGGAGCACGTGGTGTGCTTCCAATGCAAGCGAAGGGGACATTATCGGAGTCATTGTCCGAGGGGGAGGCAACCTCACAAGGGCAAGAGACCGAGCACTTCTATAGGGGGAGCTAAGGCAAACCCTAAGGTATCATTTAAGTCTCATTCGTGCAATACTAGTAAGATGCATGCTAGAAATTTTATTGCACTAGTCAATAATGATAAGCATGATAACATTAGAAATCGATACACATGCTTAGGTGCCAAACATGTGAGCCTAGATAAGGATAACACTAGGAAAGCCAACCCTAGAATTACCTCATCTAAGGTTAAGGAGAACCTAGGTAGGAATCCCAAATCAACTAGACACATGCCTAGGAATGCCTCAAAGAAAAATGACAAATCAAAAATTGAGGTATTAGAGAAGGAGAATCAAGTCTTGAGGTCAAGACTTGATACTTTGAAAAGGCTCTTAAGAACTTGGAGAAGTCATCTCTAGGGTTTAAGAGTCAAAACCCAAGTCCAAGGACAAGAAAGGTTTGGGTCACAAACCTAAGTCCCAAATGGTCAATCCTACTTACCACAATGTTCCATTTGATTATGGTTCAATACCTAGTGTTGGGAAGACCATTACTAAGGTTACAAGGAGTCACCCCTATAGTTGACCTTGATGAGACCCAAATGACCAAGGCTTCAAAGCCTAAGAGGGTCATTAGGAGGGTTGCTAGGGAAGTTATCCCTAGTGAATATTTAGTGAACCCAATGAGCTCTAATAGGTATTGGATTCCTAGGAGCATCTTCTCTATCCCATAGATGGGTTAGAGAGTGTCAACTCCAATTAGAAGGGTAGTTAACCCAACTTTGAGGAAATTGACACTCAAGGAGCATTTTCAAGGTCTTGATAACCCTTGAAATTGAAAAAGGATTATTATTTACTCCTTAAAGAGTAAATTGTGCCATATTTGAAAAATATCGATTTTAATCTCATTTGGCACAATTTAAGAAAACCTAGAGAAATACCATAATTGGGATTTTGGTTGTCTCTTAGGGATATATGGGCAATCTAGGGTTAGATTCTAAGTTAGCTAAGGCTAAGGATACTTAGATAGGGAATTTAGGTATTTTATTTGTGCTAACTTCCCATGATTGGTTGTCATATGCCATGCCATGACATCATATTTATTTGTGCAATCTCACACCATGGTATTAAAAAGCTCATGCTTGGGCAACGTTGAGCCGCCTAGATGGTTTTTGAAGAGGACTAAATAGTGACATATGAGATATGTGATCTGTATGTGCAGTTAAAACCTTATTCAGTTCATCTAAACTAAATACTTGTTTTTTTGTTTGTCGATTTGTCAAAGTTGGTATGGTGTAGTCAATATTAACTTGAGCGTGGCATGGATTTCAACAAGCCTAGGATTTTTTTAGTGTGTATGATCCTTATGTGGCCATAAGGTTTATGTAGTTGCATAAGCAGCTTAGGCAATGACTTTCTAAATCTGTGGTTACCTGTTAACTTATATTAATTGGATTGAATATTAGTTTAGAAAATGAAAGAACCTTGTTTGAAGTTCTGGCGATTCATTTTTTAAATTCTAATTTTTTTTATACTAATATCTGAGCGTGTCATATGTCAGATTGGATGGTTATGCAGATAATTGGCATCCTATGGTATATTGTTGGAAATCTGAAGCTAAAGCAAATTTTTCAGCCTCCCATTATTGCCTCAGTGAGTATTTGATTTGAAAATTGTCTTTTTGAAGTTCTAATTTCCAATTCCTTGTCCTTGTCACTTGTTATTAAATACTTTATACTTAAAACACTCTCTGGGGATTCTTGTCTCATGGACATTAGGATCTTAATTTATTTATGCTTTTAGAGTGAAGAGCAATGATGTTGGCATGCCTAGTATAATTAACATTTTTTGTGTTGAGATAAAAATGTGAACTTCATATTTGTTTGATTTTCTGTAATGAATGTATTAGTTTAACCGGTCAAGATCAAGTATCATCTCATTGACTCTTCCTAATTTCCTTCCTCTGTTATTTTTATGAATTCTTTGATTATGAAGAAATACAAACTTGCCCATTTCTCATATTGAAATTTTAATTTTTTCCAGATTTTACTCTCTTGTGAAATGAATCAGAGTTTCATTTTGTCAATACCGGATGACTACTTTTTCATTGGCAACATCCCTCTAAACCAAAATTTTAGTTTAGCAAAGCAAACTCCCAACCTTTACAAACTCTAATAAGTTAAAACCCCTGCCTTCACTAGAGTTTTATAATGAAACTTTGAGTACATTTGGCAAAAGGGCAAACTTTTGGGGGGTAACATGAAATTCTCTGAATTTTTTGTGGTGGTTATTTGAATTATTGTATTGTTACCTTCTGTTAATGATTGTCTTTAACATGTTATGCAGAAGCAATATTTTGCATGATTACTTTAATGATGTTTTATATGGGATTAGGTATTACTAATGTTTTATATGGAATTAGGCTTTGGCTATCATCATTGGCGCTATACCATTTTTGAAGAACTTCATCTTGACTGATGATGCCCCGCTATTCTTCTTCACTGACAGCTGCCTTATTCTTGGGTATTGATCTGTTTCCTTCTTTGTCTTTGCCAATTTTCTCATGCTACTGAAGTTTAGAACCTTTTCATTTAGTAACACGCAAATAGAGTCTTAAAACAGAAAATAGTTACCTTGTTAAGGTTGAAAAAGTATGAAGATTTCTATGAATGATGCTAAGTATGAACTGTTTAAGAAATGTCAAGTTCCAATCACATTCTTCTATGGTAAATTTAGATTAGAGAATTAAGATAACTTATTGGCCATCCATTTCTGTAACTATTCTAATTGCACTATAGTGAGCTAATAAGATGAGCCTGATATCTGATGTCTGGTTAGTGGTTAATGACAGTTATTGCATAATTTTTTTGACATTTAAGGACCTCTGCTTTGGAGTTTTGTCTGGTTAATGACTTGGTTATTTGCATAACCTTTTAACACTCAAGGACCTCTATTTTTTGTATTTACATTCAAAGCAAAAAATATTTTAAGACCTGAAGGATTGTCTATATTTTGATTTCCAGGGAAGCGATGATCCCATGTATTTTGCTTGCTCTGGGTGGAAATCTTGTGGATGGTATGCAATCTTCCATTTCTTATGTAACATTTCTTCAAACACATATTGATATCCTATGTCTGACAGCCTAAAGTTCTTTTGCTGGTAGAAGTTGAACAAGTACATTTAGTGATGCTTGATGAAATAGTTGACATAAAAACTATCCATTGGGTTTCCATCTTGAATCTAGAATATCTAGAATGTTACATGCTATATGGCACTTTGTTGTGTTCTAGGCTCTGGCCCAGGCAGTAAAAGACTTGGTTTACGAACAACTGCTGCTATCATATTTGGAAGATTGGTTTTGGTTCCTCCTACAGGACTTGGAATAATCACCATTGCTGACAAGCTTGGACTTTTTCCCAGGGGCGACAAAATGTTCAAATTTGTCCTGCTGCTGCAGCACACTATGCCAGAAAGATATGTACAACATCTTTGTTATCATCATCTTTATGCCATTTATTATTGGGAAATGACTTAACTTACAATCATATGCTATTTACCTCAGGGAAAAGATAATGACCATACCCAGAAAGGAGAAGAAAAGAGAAGCTAGGAGGGAGGAGAAAGCACAGGGTGTTTAGAAAGCATATATAAACTCTGCATAATACCTCAGGGAAAAGGCTGCAGTTCTTGATATGGTGTTTAGAAGATGCACAGGGTATTTAGAAGATGCACAGGTAGAGAAGATTTGATCCAACAAAACAAGATATTTTGGACTTCATATATATGTGTGATATATTGTTATGGGTACTATTTAGTTTTGTAAACTTTTGTGATGTTTGGATGTTGATGTTTGGTACTTTAATGATGTTTGGATGATGATGTTTGGTACTTTAATGAAATTTTCACTGGATGATGATATTTTGTAGATATATTATTTAAATAAAATAATGGTTATTAAATGATGGAAAAATTCAGTTTTTTATTTATTGTCAAAATATTGTATATTGTACCCAAAGACATCAGTTTAAATATGTGAAACTGTTGTCAATGGCATTAAAAGACAACAGTGAAAAATCATTGTCAAACTGATGTTAAATAACATTGTTGGCTAAAAAGACAACGCTTTTTAACCGTTGTCAAACCGTTGTCATTGGCTAAAAAGACAACGGTTTTTAGTCGTTGTCGTATACAGTTCAAAACTGTTGTTGAAGAGCCTATTATTAAAGACATACGTTCAAAGACAACGGTGAACAATTGTTGTCAATGAGAAGAAAACGGGTTTTTACTATTGTAAAACTGTTGTCTGTTTTCAAAGACAACGGTTAAAAACTGTTGTCTTTGTCTTCAAAGACAACGGATAAAAACTGTTGTCTTTGAGCACCCCCTTTAACAACACAGCCTTTAACAACAGTCCGAAAGGGGCTACGACAACGGTGAAAAACCGTTGTTGTAAGTCTTTTTTCTTGTAGTGAAAGAAGGATATATATCAAGAAGGTGGTTCAGTCCAAAAAGGTACAAACGAGTCCAAAGGTAAAATTCGAAGTAACCTGCTACGGGTGCAATCAAAAGGGACACGTCAAGGTCAATTGTCCAAACCTAAAAGAAGCAAAGAAACAGAGGAAGAAGAAAGCACTACAGGCGACATGGGACGAGTCCTCTTCAGAAGATTCCGACAAAGAGCTCGAACAGACGAGCTTCTTTGCACTGACGACCCAAGAACACATCGATGAATCGGAGACTGAAAGCGAATCAGAAGCCGAGTCCGAGCGAAGCCATGAATCTGTATCCATTTCCAAAGGAGCCAAATCCACTGTAAGAAATACTACATAATTTAGTTAATTATTTAATGTGTAAATTAGCTAAATCAAATGTCCGGGTCAAATCACTTCAAAAGGAAGTAACAACCCTTAAAGAAGTGACTAACCCTAGCTCCTTAACTGATCTTGTCCGGACTGGAACCTCAACTCAAGTCCAAAAGCTTGAGGAAGAGAATTCTAGCCTGAAAGATCAAGTCAAAGAACTAAAGGACACGTTGGAACGGTTTACTTTGGGCTCCGAGAATCTTGATTTGATTCTTGGAAAACAACGAGCCGTTTACAACCGATCCGGACTTGGATTTAAGACTAATAGAAAATATAAATCTTATTTATCTCTTGTTAATTGAAATAATAGAAAATTAGTCCAAGCATGGGTCCCTAAGTCAAACTTGGTTAATCAAGTTGGACTTAAACATTATTGGGTCCCCAAGGATCAAATTCATTACCTTGATAGACCCTACCCTGGCTATGATTCAGGGGGAGCCAATAGAAAGACCATTTTTATCAACAGATAGAACTGTTTGATGATTGCCTTTACTGCTTTTACTATACATGCTTAGATTAGGTTAGATAAGGACCTAAGCGTAATTTACACTTGACTAGTTAGACCTAGGGATTTCCAAAGAAAAATTAAATATCCAATTTCTTTGAAAGACTTTATCTAGAAGTGGTGGATGATCTCATACCCAAGAAGGCCTAGTGCCTCGCCACAGCCTGGATGCCAATCTTTGAAATGTATATTTAATTGACCAATTGAAAAATCTGAGTCTAACCCAAATATAAATTAATCCTTAGACATAATTTAAATCAAACCTGAAATTAACCATCTCACAAAATCTATAAGGTTCCCTGATTGATAATTTAGAAAAGGGTAAGATGGACTTAGATAAAATTTAGATCTAATATAATTTAATTTAATCTAATTAATTTAATTTGACTTAACCTAATTTAACCTAACATAAGTTAAGTTAATTAAAAAAATAATTTTAACTTAATTAATAAATCAATTTTAACTTAATTAATAAATCAATTTTAACTTAATTATTTTTAACTTAATTAATAAATCAAGTTAACCTAATTAATAAATCAATTTTAACCTAATTAATAAATCAATTTAACTTAATGAATAAAATCAATTAAACGAATTAATAGATCAATTAATAATAATTAACTCGCATAGGGCGCCTCACGAAGGCGCCTCCACAGTAAAAGGAGGCGCCCTCGTGAGTGGTGGGAAAATTCCCGCCAAAACCTTGGAGGGCGCCTCCCACCAGTCGGAGGCGCCCCCCATAACCAATTGAGGATGCCCTCTATGCGGTTGAGGGCACCCTCAACACCATTTTTTCCAGTGAACAGAGAGCTTCTCTGTTCACATTTTTCACGAAACGAATCACACCGAGGCGCCCTCTAAGACCAGATTTTCTCCCTTCCGACCCTAAAATGCCTCCTAGGTATGCCCTATTTAATTATATTGCTTCAATATGTATTTTTCTATATATTTTTGTTATATGTTTGCATGTATAAAAATAGGAAGAGAAGGAATGTAGATGCTGCTTCTGGTAGTACCCCATCCACTGATGCTAGGTTCCCCTCTGAGCGGCATAGGATAGAGTTCCTTAGGCATAAATTTACTCCATTAAAATGTCATTATTTAAGCAGATCCTTTTTTACTAGATATTGCCCATCTATCATCCAGATGTTTGAGCACTACCAGCTAGATAAGCTGGTTTACTGCAGCCATGTAGTTAATCATGACCTGTGTGCACAGTTTTATAATAATCTAGATAGAGTAAATGATTTGACTTACTCCACCAGAGTTGGTGGAAGGGATTTTCAGTTTTCTCCCACACTTTTATGCACTAGTCTAGGACTTAGGCCATCCACATATTCATTTTTGTGCTACCCTAGTAGGGACTTGCCATTTGGTGAGCCCTACTCCCATATCACCCTAGATACTATCTATATGTATCTTTTTGGGGAGGAGAGATCACCTGTAGTGACTGACTTTAGGTCACTCTCTCTTAGGGTCCAGGACTATATTATGTACCGAGTCTTGACTTCCTGTATTTTGCCTATAGCATCTCGAAACGTTCCAAAGATGCACCCTTCTCATTCCTTCTTTTTATACGCCCTTTGTCAGCATTTGGATATAGATATAGCGTTACATATATTTCATAACATTATACGTGCATCCGGTCTCGTCACTAGGCTCAAGATCCATATGCCCTATTGTCATGTCTTGACATATATATTTTCGACCTTATAGATAGACACGACCCAGGGGAGAGTTACTTCCCTTAGTCATTACGATGAGTTCGGACAACGTCAGTTAGCCCTAGTGCATGTAGATATTACCACTTAGGGGATCTTAGCCTGGAGAGGTGTGTTAGGATGTATACTAAAAGCCTAGCTTTTGGTATAAACATTTATCTAGAAATAAGAATCACATTGGTCAAATGTCTACATTTATGATAATTGTAGTTGTTCAATTAATTTATATTGTAGATAACATGGTGTGTGGTGTCACACACAGAGGATCATGTTATCAGTACCTTATAAATTATAAACAGTAGCTCACGACCAAGATGGAAAGGAACAAACCATTGGAAAGTCGTAGTGTAATTAGGTATTAGTTTATCTTAACTATATAATTACACTAGTACACTTAGAGTGTATTGAGTAGGACCATTAGAGGTCGTTTCTTTTATACTGACTTTATAAAGGAACAAAGACCTCAGTTATTATGGAAGTGTGTGCTCTTAATCCTAATATAATAACAAGCATATATATATTTGATATTTATTTCTTTAATTTATCAATGAGTGAGATTTAGTTCGATAAATCAATAAGCCCGATAAGTTGGGAAATGATATCACTTATAGTGTGTGTTGTTGATTATAGAAGGAAACTGTGTCCTAGTAATCTAGGTTGAGAATGTCCCCAAGAGGAGCTCATAAGGATTGTCATGTTAAACTCTGCAGGTGGACTTAGTCCGACATGACGATAAGGTTGAGTGGTACTACTCTTGGACTAAGATAATAATTAAATGAGTTGTCAGTAATTCACTTAATTAGTGGGCATTCGACATCTTAAACACAGGGAGACTAATACACTCATAATAAGAAGGAGCCCAAAAATGTAATTTGGGATTGGTGCGGTAGTTCAATAATAGTTCTCTAGTGGAATGAATTATTATTGATAAAATTAAGTTGTGTGTTCGGGGCGAACACGGGATGCTTAATTTTATCGGGAGACCAAAACCAATTCCTCCTCTCGGTCCCTATCGTAGCCTCTTAATTATAGAGTACTATACCCACCTATATCCACCTTCTTACCCATCCTATAGGGGCCGACCAAGCTAGCTTGGAGACCAAGCTAGGGCTGACCATGGCTAGGTTCATGGGTGAATTCACGTGGCCGACCCTAGCTTGAACTCAAGCTTAGGTGGCCGGCCCTATTAAAATAAAAAGGAATTTTAATTTTAAAATTTTTTCTTATGTGGATAACATGATTTAAAAGAGAGTTTAAAAATTTAAATCTTTCCTTTTATAAGATTCTACAAAAGATTAAGAGAAGAGCTAAATCTCTTTCCTTATTTATAGATTAAAAGGTTGATTTTAATTTTGGTAAAAACTTTCCTTTTAATCATGTTCATGATTTAAAAGAAAGTTTAAAAATTAAAAATTCTCTTTTATTAGTTTCTACAAAAGATTAAGAAAAGATTTAATATCTTTCCTTATTTGTAGATTGAAAGGAGATTTTAATTTTTAGAGATAACTTTCCTTTTTTGAAAATTATCCACATGTTTAAAAGAAAGATTTTAATTTCCTTTTTATTAACCAATCATGAAGGGATAAAATTATTAGAGAAATTTTTATAAATTTCCGGAAATAAATTAGGAAGTTTTAATTCTTGTTTTAATTAAAACTCTCATTGTTTTGGGGAAAGAGGTGGCCAACCATTGTAATTAAAAAAAGAAAATAATTTTAATTAAAATAATTTTTCTTTTTCATGGCAAAAGAATTAAGGAAATTTTTATTTAAATTTCCTTATTTGCCAAAACCAAGGATTATAAAAGAGGGGGTAGAGGTGCCTTCATGGAGAACGACTCTATTCTTTTTCTTCCTCTCTTTTCGTCCTAGGTGTGGCCGGCCCCTAGAGGTTCCCCTTCCCCTTCTCTCTTCTCCTTCTTGTGGCCGAGACTTCATCACGTCATGGAGACATAGAAGTGGCCGGATCTAGCTTGGAGAAAAGGAGAGAAAGGAGGCTTGTTTCTTGCATCCCTTGGAGCTTGGTTGGTGGAAAAAGCTCTTCATCCTTTGGAAGTTTTTGCTTGGCCGAAACTTGAAGGAAGGAAGAAGAAGGTGCCTTGGTAGTTCTCATCTCGGAAGATCATTGCCCACACAATGTCTGAGGTTAGAAGAGGAATACGGTCGAAGATCAAGAGGTCATTAAAAGTTCACAAAGAAAGGTATAACTAGTAATTATTTTCTGCATCATACTAGTTTTATTTCTTTGTAAAAATACCAAATACAAGAGGCATGTGATTCTAGGTTTCGAATTAGTTTTCGATGTTGTGTTCTTTTGTTTTCTTTTCGAACTTGTGCTTCGATTGTTCTTTTTAGTTAACCTAGAGTTATTTAAGAAAATTAAATATTAACTTTCCTTAAGAGGCTTTGTCTAGGCGGTGGTGGTTGCTCCCATATCCAAGAAGGCCATGTGCCTCGCCATGCAGTCCTGGAAGCCAAATTTAGAAATTAATATTTAATCAATTTTGTGACCTAGGTGATTTGGATCGAACGTGTTAAGTTCCGCAGGAGATCCAAGTCTAAACCTAAAAGAACAAATAAATTAAACTTAGGATCAAACGTGTTAAGTTCCGCAGGCGATCCAAGTTTAATTTAAAAGAACACATGATAGCTAGGAAAAGGTTCAGACCTTTGTACAAAATTTTTGTACAGTGGAACCGATATATTTTCCGAGTAGCAACCAACAAGGTGGGCCACAGCCAGCTGCTCCAGCAGGAGATGATTTTTTTGCCCCTGTCGAGGGAGAGGAGTGGTTAGAGTTTACAGAGACAGATCTCTTTGAGGATCCTCCTTCGGCACATCCCTCGACCCGACCCTCGACTTCACTGTCCGTCGAGGATCGCCTCACTCATCTCGAGGAGTCCTCCGCGCATTTACAGCAGTCAATCTCGGATGGCTTCAGTACACACCGAGGAGAGATGACTGTTCTCTGGGATGACGTGACTTCCAGAGTTGACCAGATTCTGCAGACTCTGTGGGGCCCTAAACGATCATTACCACCACCTACCGGCGATGCTTCGACTTGATCAGTCCATATATTCCTCTATGCTTTGTATATGTTTGACATACTATCTATAGACAATTTGTTCTAGCCTGTTTAATGAACATGCTTTATAGACTTGGATTCGTTCTACTTTCTAAATAGATATTTCAGTCTATTACTTAGTTTTAAAATTCTAGGAAAAATATTTTTTAAAATTCTAATTTTATTAGTTTTTTAAAATATTGGACTTAGCTTAGGCATTTATCCCTAGAAAGCATGTACCCCTCGTTCTTAGCTAAAGCATCTCACAAGCACACTAGGTTTACCTTGCTCGTGTATAAAAAATACTTAAAATGGTGTGAGATGCATAGGGTACTGCCTGAACTTCAGAATGCTTATGTCTATGCATCGACATAAGTCTGGGCAATAAATACAAACTTTATATCAATCAAATTAAGTGATCCATGTTTAGTCAAAACTAACTGGAACATTTACTTAATTTGACTAACCAGGTGAAAACTATTATCTCTCGGTAAACAACTAGTAACTAGAGGTTAGACAGTTGTTTGTAAGTAAATATTATGGTTACTCATACTTGGACTCTAAGATTTTTTTATATATAACAAAATTGTTTCGGCATTAATCAAGGGGGAGTGAACAAGGGATTTTTTTTTAAAAAAAACCAAGTTGATATTTTTTTTGACTTAGTTTTTGAAATAATTATGTTACTTAGTGTTGAAAACCTTTTTCTACATTTTGCTAAGTATTGGATTTTTTTTATAAATTTTTGGTGTTTGAAATAAATATTTTTGACTTAGCTTAAAAATATCTTTTTGCAAAATTATTTTAACTACATGTTAGAATTTTTACTACATCTTACTAAAGCTTTTTTAGGATTTTAAGATTCTTTAAGCTAATTTTTGTTTAAATCAAAATTATGATCAAATTTTTTTAGTATTATCAAAAATCTTAATATCTAGCTAAGCTTTGAGTAAAGTACTTATTTGGACTTCTCTTTCACATCGTTTAAAAACTTAAGTACTTTACTAAGTTTTAAAATTCTTTAAATGTATATAACTTTCTCTCTAAGTCGTTTTCAAAAATTCAAAAAAATATTTTTGCTAAAGTTTCTTTTTCGAAACTAATATTTCAAGTCCAAGCTACCTTTCAGGGGGACCTAATTATTCCCTTCTATAATTAGTATTTTTGATCTATGGCAAAGGGGGAGAGGAAAGTAAAAAAGTTAAGTTAAAGTTGAATAATTAGAACAACTATTATTGCATTAACTTGTTATTGCATTATTTGCTATGTTTTTAATGCTATGTTTTTTTTTATCTTTTTATGCTATTATCTTGCTATGTTTTTACTTAACTTTGAATTTTGTTATCATAATAAAAAAGGGGGAGATTGTTGGTGCGGTAAGCATCCGACGATCGAACCTAAGTTTTGATAATGGAAAAGGGTTCAAAGTTAAGGTCATTTGTGATCTAACATGTTTAAATAAGTTTGCAGAAAAGTCCTAAGTGTACTTAGGTAAACGTCCTAGCTGCGGTTAGGCAGGTAGAAAATTCTAGAGGGTGGTAACTCTAGGTCCAAGGGGGTGGTAACCCTAGGCGGGAAGTCTTGGCGGGTCGAGGGCTTCAGGTAAGAGTCCTAGAGTCGAGAACTCTAGGTGGAAAGTCCTAGTGTCGCGAACCAGGTGAAAGACTGGGCGGGTTATGGAGCGGACATTCAACGAAAAGTCCTAGAGCCTCGGGCATTGAGCAAAAGTCCAGTCGGTCTGGAGGACCGGTCTGGCAACAGGTATATTCTCCTAAGTGGAGTAGGTGAGGACGCGTTCCCTGGTGAGGGAACAGTAGGCGTCGGTTCGACCTAGGGTTTCCGGTCGAAAATCCGAAGTCAGAATCTGACAGTCTGAAGACTGTCAAATATGTTATTTATCATGTCTAACTTTGTTTTGTAGGGTATGGTTAGTTTCTTAGACTAACATATTTTGCAGGAAGTGAATTGGACGTGTTTGCCTCAGGTGGCCTGGAGAAGCAACCTCGCAGCAAGGCGCGAGGGCACCCTCATGGAGCTTGAGGGCGCCCTGGACACTGGCGCGAGGGCGCCCTTATAGAGCTTGAGGGCACCCTGGACACTGGCGTGAGGGCGTCCTCCATGCGGTTGGAGGCACCCTCAGGCGGATAAGCAGCAAAGGTCGGAGCTTATCTGTGCGTGGTTGGCTCGGCGGGTTTGAGGCGCCTTCAATGAGATTGAGGGCGCCCTCCACAGGCTATTTAAGTTGGATTCGACCAGCAGCAAAGAGACAACACAATTTTACAACCCTTCTTCTGTGTGCTGCCAAAGAACGATCTAGCGAAGCTGCAACAAGTCTCCGACAACCAGAAGCTTCAAGATTACTATTTTCGTTGTCGGTATAATTTCATTACTGTTTAATATTGTAAATCTGAATTGTAACTTTCCAAGCTTATAGTGATTGTCGAAAGTAAACGCTCAACGAGCGTGAGCCTTGGAGTAGGAGTCGCCCCAAGCTCCGAACCAAGTAAAAAACTTGGAGTTTGCGTGTTTGCACTATTTACTTTTTTGCTGTGTTTACTCGAAAGTTTTCTGAAACGTAAGTGAAAGCCATGAGCATTATTCACCCCCCTCTAGCGCTTTCGATCCAACAACATCCTCGTACATATCCTTAATTTGTTTAATATATATTATACTAACACCTTTCTTTTCTAGAATTCTCTATATAATTTCTTTTGAAACTATCATAAGTATTTTCTAAGTCAATGAATATTATGTGTAGATCTTGTTTTTGCTCCCGATATTTTTTAATTAGTTTTCTAAGAAGATATATAGCTTCTATTGTCGACCTTCCAGGTATAAACCAAAATTAATTTTGGTCACCATGGTCTCCTTCCTTAATCTTTTTCTATTACTTTTCCCTAAAGTTTTATGGTATGACTCATTAGTTTAACGCCCCTATAGTTTGTATAATTTTATACGTCTCCCTTATTCTTATAAGGGAACTAGAATACTTATCTTTCATTGATTAAGTATTTTTTTTTGTATTTAATATCATGTTAAATAATTTTGTAAGTCATTTAATACCTTATTTCCCTAGGCACTTTTATACCTCTATCAGAATATCATCTGGTCCAGCGACTTTTCCATTGTGCATCTCATTTAAAACTTATTTTACTTCTATAGTTTGAATTCTACGATAAAAATTTAAATTTCTATACTCATTTGACCTACATAAATTACCTAAGTTAAGTTGGTCACCTAAACTTTGATTAAAAAATTGATGAAAATACCTCTTCCATTTCCCTTTTATTTCTCCATAATTTACTAGTACTCTATTACATTCATCTTTAATATATTTTATTTAGATAAGATCTCTTGTCTTCCTTTCTCTCACTTTAGCTATTTTATAAATATCTTTTTTTCCTTTTTTTATATCCAATTTTTGATATAATCATTTAAAAGTTTCATTTTTGCTTCATTTACTTAGCTTCTTTCGTGACTATTATATATTTTTCAAGTTTTTCTCGCTCTTACAAATATTTAATTTCTTATAAGCTGTTTGATTTTCCTTTTACTTTCACTTGTATTTTCTCATTCTACCATCAAGATTCCTTACTTAGTAGTGTATATCCCTTTGACTCACTGAGTATACTCTTAGCTACTATTTTCAACTTTGATGTCATTTTATCTCGTGTCATATTAGAGTCACCATATAATTCACCTAATACTTATATTCCTTGTTGGAGTTGCAAGGTTGTAAACATAATCTCATATTGAAAACACATGGGAAAAATCATGAGTTTATAAGAAAAATATATCTCCATTGGCATGAGACCTTTTGGGTAGAGCTCAAGAGAAAAATCATGAGGGCTTAGGCCCGAAGTGGATAATATCATATTACTATAGAGATATCTAATTCTTTTTTTAATCATGCAATTGGTATTAGAGCGAGGTCGCACTTCACTGGACTAGCCGCCAGAAGAAGCACGAGCCAGAGCCATGATCCAAGATCGAATCATTTAGGTGAAACCTTGAACGAAGTAGGGGAGGCCCTGAGTAGGCCAGTGATCCGATGTTTGAGGGGAGACCCTGAGCAGGTCAAGAGTGACCTGATGCTCAAGAGAAAGCCCTGAGCAGGTCAAAAGTGACCTGATACTTGAGGGGGGCCCTGTGGTCCTTTGTTTGAGGGGGGATTGTTTGGGTTGTAAGGTTGTAAACATAGTCTCACATTGAAAATACATAGGAAAGATCATGAGTTTATAAGAAAAAGATATCTCTATTGGCATGAAGCCTTTTGGGTAGAGCCCAAGAGCAAAACCATGAGGACTTAGACCCAAAGTAGGCAATATCATATTATTATAGAGATATCTTTCTATCCTTTTTCCTAACCATAAGATAATCAATTTATAATTTATTATTCTCACTTTTGAACATGACTAAGTGTTCTTCTCTTTTCTTAAAAAATATATTAGCTAATATAAGGTCATATACTATCACAAAATCTAATATAATTTTCCCTTATTCATTTCTCGTTCCAAACCTATAACCCCCATGTACCCTCTCATATTCCTCATTTTTTAATCCGACATACTCATTTAGATCACCTCTCATTAAAATCATTTCATTTGACGGAATGTTTTGTAATTCTTCATCTAAGTTGTCCTAAAATCTTGATTGATAGTTTTATCTAATCCTACTTGCGGTGTATATATGTTAATTATTTTTATGGTTTCTATCGTCACTATTATCTTAAGGATTATAATTCTATCCCCTTTTCTAACTATTCTTACAACTTCATCCCTTAACGAACTATCTACAATAATATTCATTCCATTTCTTGCTTTACTCTTTACTGTGTACCATAACTTAAAACCTGAGTTCTTTATCATCTTTGCCTTCTCGCCTATCCATTTTGTCTCTTGTACATACAAAATACTAATTCTTCGCCTAATCATCATATCTACTACCTCTATTGATTTACCAGTGAGGGTTCGTATGTTCCATGTTCCAAATCTTAGACTATTAGTTTTTCTATCATATTTGTTCTTATCCAACCTATGATATAAGAACTCTTGTCTATTTAACACTACACCCAAGTTCTCATGGAGATGTAGCAGTTCTTATCGATACGTTATAGTCGGACCCTGTAACACGAACTCTTGTATATTTAGTACTACACCCGAGTTCTGGAGATGTAGCAATTCTTTCCGAGACATTACAACGTTTATAAAATACCTATATTTTGTTAAAAAAAATGTCACACTGAACATACCTAAGTTTAAAACAACACCAAAGAATGCCTATATTTTGTCAAAGAATGCCTATATTTTGGAGGGGACTAGGGTTTAGCCCAGGAGATCCGAACACCCTCCTTTATTCAGGCTTGGAACCAGTCATGACTGGTTCATCATGGGCGAAGTTCAATTCTCCCTTAATCTCTATTAATGGGCGGAGTTCAATTCTACCTTTAGTTTTGATATTGTTGTAGCAGCTACAAATCAGTAGCTGTTACATAATTATAACAACTACGATCTAATAGTTGTTAAATATAGATATTTTAATTTTGATAAATACTAATAACATTGTATTTTAGTAGTTATAGTATATAGTTGTTATAATTTAGACACTTAATCTCTGATCAATCCTAGTCAATATTATAATCTAGTAATACTTTAACTCTTATCAATACTAATAATAGTGTGATATAATAATTATTTAATTATCACAATATTAACACTTTATCATTAATCAACGCTCGTTAATATCGATCAATATTATATTATAGTAGTTATAAATCATAGTTGATAGCTGATATAATTAGGTAGTTATAGCAATTGTAAAATCATAACTACTATAATTGTGTAATAACTAATGGATCATATAACTATGAACTCTTAGCTGCTACAATAATATTAAAAATAAAAGAAATTTTGAAAAGTAAAATGTACTACGACGAGATAAGATGCTCTTTTAATAATAAATGAAAAAAGATCACTCTATTTAAGATTCCAATAAATAGGGTTTTTAATTTTGACCTAATATATATATGAAGAGGAGAGGAGACCAAGTAAAGACGGGGACAAGTAGGTTTTTAAAATAAAAGTATTATTATAGCAATTACAACTGCCCTAGGCCGTGGTGGTGTCGTGGTAAAAGACAAGGTAAAATTTTCAAATAATCAAGGTTCATATAGGGCACATCTATGACGATTAAATTACTAATGACGTTGAGGTGTCATATCAAGAATCATCATGTTTTCTGAATTTACTTGATGGGTAAAATATGAACAAGTCGTTATTATAGGATTAATTAGATTGTTAAATCTGGTGAAAAAATAGATTCAACTTAGTTAAAATTATAAAAATCGGAGAAACATTGATTATACTAAAATACTTTGTTTTCAATTTAATAAAAAACACTTAAATTTAATTAAAATTGCTCTAATTAATTTGACCAAAATAGCTTTAACGTTATTGTTATCATAGTTACTAAACAATATTAATATATCAATTTTTAATTAAATTTGAATATAATCTTAATTAAGTTATTAAAGAATAATTTGATATAATAATAAAAAATATTTTAATATAACGAATGATTCATTTTGATCATGATTGGATCCAGTGCGGCTTGCGGCTTCTCTTCTCTTCTCTGTGTGCTCATGCATACACATAAGTCAATGTCGTCCTTTGCGCGTGAGTTGGGTAGACGTGTCGAAGGTCTTTGCAGTGGTTTATTAATCATTATTGCAATCAGTAATGACCTCCCCAACCGCATGCCATGCGGAATCAAAATCTCGTCATAATTTAGATGTTAAGTTTCTACGAACCGATTAATGTTGAATTGATGCACTGAACTGCTCTTCCACGCCATGGTCAGGGCACTCATCCGGCGACAGGAACCATGTGCCCCGCCATGCCACTTGCCGCCTCTTCTTTTCTAACTTTGTTTGTTTAGTGAAGTCAAAGTCAGTATTGTTGAACTCGGACCCATCCATCGATCGATCTACCCTCTGACTGCAATTTTATCGGTCAAACATCCGATTCAACTTAAAAGTAAGGTCCACAGACTTTTATGCCCTGTGTATGTATTTCAAGATACAAGTGAGAAAAAAAATAGACCAGACGATGGAGAGATTTTTTTATTTATTTACCTATTTTAAAAAATAATAAATGACTATTAATTTTGGTGCAAAAACTAAAAGAATCTTCTAGAGTTATTAAATCGTCATATGAACATTTTTTTTTTAAAAAAATAAATAATTCACAAGGGCAACTCATTTTTAGAAAATACTTTTACTTTCAGTGTTATTTTAACCGTTAATGTAATAATGTTATAGTATTGCAACAATTATTTAATAGTTTCTATAATTATTTTTTTAAAAAAAATGATTAATTATAAAGTGATTTTGATGGAGTTAAATTTTTTTTTTTACTAAATTGGCCAAGAAATTTTGATATAATAGTGTTTTAGATTTAGAATTTATGATTTAAGATAATGTATATATAGTAGCTTACTTAGTAGTTTATATAACTATTTTAAAATGATTTTAACTAATTTAAAATATTTTTGATAAAAGTTTAGATATTTTGATCAAATAGATAAAATAATATTTAATATAATAGTATTTTATGTATAATAATTTTGATTAAAATAAATAATCAAATTTTCATGTTGTAGCATGTATTCGGTAGCTATTATACATTATAATAGCTAGGTTAGTCGTAATTGTATAACAATATTCAAAATAAGGATCTTTTAGAAAATAATATGACGCTCATCTATCTAAAATTAGATGGAATAATATTTTCATCCTCTCTAAAAAGACTGTCTTTTTACTATAGCTACACATCTCATTCTCGATCCTAATGGAAATTAGTCGCCCTAAATTGCACCACGAACTCATAGTGTGGCTTTGAGGCCTTGAACTCATGATCATGGTGGAGTAAATAGAGTATTAAAGCATCCATGTCAATTATCCTAAATTAAATTTTTATCCTAAATTTTATATAAAAAACACATCTAGACCAATCTATTTGATTGTATTAAAAAAACCACTGAATTGAGATTTCTCTATCAGGCCGGATCATTTCAGTGCAAACGGAGCATTTATCATGAAGAGGATGAGTTTCAAGAGCATGAGGAAGAGTTATTGCAGAGAGGAATCATGCAGTATCAAACACCAGATAAATTTTTTCAAAGAACAAGGCTTTTTTTTAATCAGTCAATTCATTTGGGACCCTATAAATCTATTCTTTTTCCTATTCAATGATCAGTCTTTTTCTCTCTATTTTCACGTCGAGAATTCTTTGCATGTGAAGAGATGTCGGTGGGGGTTTTCGAGGAATACAAATAATCTTCGATTTTTTTTTCAGCTTTGGCGAGCATATGGAATAACTAATGAATTATAACTTTATTATACCGTCATTGGGGCATTGGTCTTTGCATCGTTAATGTTTTTTGCCGGTTGGTTCCATTATCATAAAGTCATCCCAAAATTAGCTTGGTTCCGAGATGTGGATTCCATGTTAAATCACCACCTAGTGAAATTCTTATAACTTGTGTCTCTTTTTTTGTCAGTTACCCTATCCATTCACTAAATATATATTTTATGATTAATAATTCTCTAAATTAAAGAAAAATTTAGTAAAAATAGATATTTAAATTTAATAAAGTAATTTTTTTACTCTAAATTTTAAATTTTGGATAAGAATTTTGACATGGATGATCTTAGTATTAGATAACAGGTTATCGAACCTAGTCTAGTGAGTCAAATTTACCCATTCAGATGGAGATGAACCTTCTACGAACCATCATGGAAAGAGTTGAAGAAGCCATGTCACGAGATACTTAGAATCCTAACCATGTGGATAAAGACTAGGCCACAACTTGCGATATAAACAACACAAACATACATACACCGGTATTCAAAGTGCACGACGGCCTCTTTTTCTTATCCGCATTCCCACAAACACCTTGACGACATTTCGAATGGAGATGAGCTCCGTCGAAGACGCCGGCGGCGAGGCCTCCGCGGAGAGGCCGGAGGGCCTTCGGCGCGTCGGTAGTGGAGCGAGCGACGTGATCGATCCGGAGGTGGGCGGAGGCGGCGCCGAGGCGGAGTCCGGGGGGAAGCTGTCATCGTCGCGGTACAAGGGCGTGGTGCCGCAGCCCAACGGCCGGTGGGGAGCGCAGATCTACGAGAAGCACCGCCGCGTGTGGCTCGGCACGTTCGAGGGCGAGGCCGCGGCGGCGCGGGCCTACGACGTGGCGGCGCAGCGGTTCCGCGGCCGCGACGGCGTCACCAACTTCGAGCCCGTGGAGGAGGAGGCGGAGCTGGCCTTCATCCGATCCCGCTCCAAGGCCGAGGTCGTCGACATGCTCCGGAAGCACACGTACCTCGACGAGCTGCGGCAGAGCAAGCGGGCGCCCGCCTCCGCAGCTGAAGCAAGCAGACCGGCGCCGGCGGCACCGCTAGCGGAAGAGCGGCAGCATCTGTTCGACAAGGCCGTGACCCCGAGCGACGTCGGGAAGCTCAACCGGCTGGTGATCCCCAAGCAGCACGCGGAGAAGTACTTCCCGCTAGGGGAAGAAGCAGACGCCGGCGGCGGCGCGGTGCTGAGCTTCGAGGACGGCAACGGGAAGCTGTGGCGGTTCCGGTACTCGTACTGGAACAGTAGCCAGAGCTACGTGCTGACCAGGGGGTGGAGCCGGTTCGTGAAGGAGAAAGGCCTGGCGGCCGGCGATGTGGTGTCGTTCCACCGGTCGGCCAGCGAAGAGAAGCGGCTCTTCATCGAAGCCAAGGCGCGAGGCGGCGCTCCGCCGGCTGCTGGCGGATTTAGGCTCTTCGGCGTCGACATCGTCGGGAGCAGCATCAACGGCGAAATCGAGAACAGCAAGAGGAAGAGCGAGGATTACGACGGCGTCGAGAAGATCAAGCAGCAACGCCAAGCAGCTTAATTTCGATTAATTCGTAGGACATAGATATCGATTCGATTTCGAGATCCAAGTGTATACGTATAAATGTCAACGGGATAATCGTTCAGAAGGTTTTAATTCTCTCAGATTATCTCAGTTCTTTTTAAGATTTTACTAAAAATGCTGGCTACTGAATCACATGGCCACCAAATGTAGAAAACTCAACGAGTTTATTTGCTCGAGTGCGGGCCAATTCACATGGCCGATGGAAGGCCACGTGACTTCTCCTGCATCACTTTGACTTTTTATTTGGCCTCCTCTTCACGTGCTTTTGTTATCTGTCTGTCTAAAATTCGGCATTGACTTTGAAATTAGGTGTAGATGTAGAAGGGAAGACTTTGGGCCTACGGCCGTAAGTCAGATATCAAACTTTGACTTTTGGGGGGAGTGCAGCACGAATTAACGCGGTTCCAGCTGTTTACATCGACAGAGAGAAACTGATTCCGGTGGAGTTGCGAGGGGGGCGGGCAATGGTGCCCTCGAGCTACGGTGAGGAAAAGTCAACTCTAACCTCTTCTTGGATTAAGAAGATAACAAAACATGTGTAATTTTATGTATTTCTGAGAAGAAATCAAAAGTAATCATAGGTGTTATCGCACAATTTTTAGGCATAATAATTGATCCTGTCCGAAAATTGAGTCAGACAGATCATCAAGTGAGATGAATAAAATGTTGACGGAGTCGCGATGTCCAAGAAGGGGGTGTACTGAGATGGTTTCTGTGTTGACCAAGTCTTCAGAAGTCATCTGGTCAACGCTACCTGCATCCAGTGACCAGGTCCCCCGGTCCCTGGTACCCCGAGGCTCGAGGCGGATCCAACGGACATATGAGTAACAGACTAATAATATAATAATGAAATAAATGAGGGGTGAATACGAAAAACGTATCCTGGCCCAAGGGGCGCCCTCGGATGGGACGTTACTCGAATGGTCGCGACCTGGAAGAGTAGATGATGCCCGATCAGGATAGAGGACTGGATCTGACGAAGCGGAGTCGGATGCGTCATAGAGCTGGAAGTCGAGCCGTAAGTCTGGATAAAACACCGGAACACAAGCCGAGAGGTACTAGCGGCACGTAGGCCGGGACATGAGATTGACACACAGGCCGGGATAAGATATCGACATGCAAGTCGGGACAATACATCAGCACGCGGACCGAGATAATACATCAGCTCGCAGGCCGGGATAATACATCGGCACGCAGGCCTAAATACAATGATTACACGAAAGTCAAAACACACTAAACTGTTGGTGCGGGAAGCATCCGACGATCGAACCTAAGTTTTGATAATGGCAAAGGATTCAAAGTTAAGGTGCTTTGTTATCTGACAGCTTTTGCTGAGTGTTTCAGGAAAGTCCTAACTGCGGTTAGGCAAGGTAAAACCCTAGGGGGTGGTAACCCTAGGTCATAGGGGGTGGTAACCCTATGCGGAAAGTCTTGGCAGGTCGATGGCTTCAGGCAAAAGTCCTAGGGGGTGGTAACCCTAGGTGGAAAGTCCTGGTGTCGCGAACCAGGTGAAAGTCTGAACTGGCCGGTGAAGCGGATGTTCAGCAGAAAGTCCGGAAGCATCGAGTGCCGAGCAAAAGTCCAGTCGATCTGGAGGATCGTACTGGCAACAGGTAAATCTCCTGAGTGGAGTAGGTGAGGACGCGTTCCCCGTAGAGGGAACAGTAGGCGTCGGGTCGACCTAGGGTTTCCGGTAGGAAACCTGAAGTCAGACTCGGACAGTCCAGAGACTGTCAAATATTTCAATACTTATATCACTGTTTTGTGCTAACTTTGTGCTGCAGGATATTTTTGGGATTAACATATCTTGCAGGGACCAAAGTGAAAAAAAGACCTCGGATGAACAGTGCCGAGGCGCCTCCATGGAGCTTGGAGGCGCCTCGGGTGCGAGCCAGGAAAAGGCCAGCGCAGCAGACTGGAGGCGCCTTGAATGGAGTTCAAGGCGCCTTGGACCGGAGGTTGAAGGCGCCTTGGATAGGCTGAAGGCGCCTTGAACCAGATAGAGTTCGACCAGGTCCGTGCTGATCCACGCGGGTGACTCGGCTCGTTCAAGGCGCCTTGGTGAACAGTATAAGGCGCCTTGAACCCCCTTTATAAGGGGTCTCGACCAGCAGCTTCTATATACAACTTCCAAGCTTCTATTCTGCTGTGTTCTGCTCAAGTGCTGCTTCCGAAGTGCTGTTGCAACATTCCGACGACCCGGAGCTCAGATTTCTTTTCTACTACTGTTGTCGGTATAATTTTAATTGCAGTTACATTTTGTAATTAATCTGTAATATTCATACGAAATTATAGTTGTTGCCCACGGAAAGCGATCAAGGATCGCGGGCCTTCGAGTAGGAGTCGACCTAGGCTCCGAACGAAGTAAACAACTGTGTTCTTGTGTTTGTTTCCTTTATTCCGCTGCTTTAATTACTCTACGAACGTTTTACGATTCCGATAATCGAACAAATAGCCACGAGCGCTATTCACCCCCCCTCTAGCGCGTCTCGATCCAACAATTGGTATCAGAGCGGGGTCGTTTTGAATTGGTGCAACCACCTTTCAAAACAAATTTTTCGCAGTTTTTTTTATTTTCGGAGTCGAATTAGAATTTAGCCTTATAGCTATATTCTAATTTTTGTTTCCCTCGAATCGACTTTTGCTCGAAGTAGGTGCAACACCACTCGAGTTTGTTTTTATTATTCTTTATTCCAGCACTACTAATCCAAGACTTAGTCCTGGAACATATTCTGTTGTTTTCTTTTGTTACATATTATAAATGGCCCAACAAGAGGGTTTCAACATCACGCCCCCCGCTATTCTCCGAGAGGATTTTGGCTACGGAAGGAAGAATGGAAACGTATCTAAAGATACAACGAAACGTGGATGATCATAAAGACGGGACTGAAAGCCAATCGATGACGACAAACTACACCCTGCGAGAAGTGGGACGCTTCTCTAATAAAAAGGTGGAAGCCGACGCCAAAGCTACCGGCACCCTCCAAGTGTGGTCTTACCAAGGAAGAACTCAGCAGAGTTGGCCTCCGCAAAGGAGCTCGGGAAAAGCTAATCAAACTCCACGAAGGCACCGACGACACCAAGGTAAGTAAAGAGATCTTTACTTAATAAATTATATAATCTAAAAATGCAGGAAGGCGAAACGGCGAGTTCTCTTCACGCGAGAATACAAGACATCCTTAACTCTCTTCACGGAATTGGCCAGAAGATAGAAAACCGGGACGTAATAAGGTATGCCCTAAACTCGTTTCCAAGGAATACATTGTGGGCATCAATGGTAGATGCCTACAAAGTTTCCAAGGATTTATCTTCTTTAAAACTAGATGAACTTTTTAGTGAATTTGAACTTCATGAGCAGACTAATGCACAGCCAACCGAGAAAGGTATTGCGTTGGTTGCAGGTACAAGCCGAACCCGGGAACCGAGACCACGACGGAGAACCGAACCAGCATCGGAAGCTGAACCAGACTCTGACGATGAAGAAGGTGACATTACAACCGAGCTGGTAAACCTCGTGAAGAAGCTCTACAAGACGAAAGGATTCGACAAAAGGGATCTAAAGAAGGCAGTAAAATCAAAGGAAGGCCCACAAAATACAAAGATGAAGTTTGAAGTTACATGCTACGGGTGTAACCAAAGAGGGCACATCAAATCCAACTGCCCTAACCTGAAGGAGGTCAAAAAGCAAAGAAGGAAAAAGGTCCTTAAGGCAACATGGGACGAATCTTCATCGGAGGACGACGACGAGCTCGAACAAACGAGTCTACTCGCATTAATGGCCTGGGACCAAGTCGTCGAATATGGATGCGGGAGCGAGTCTGAGGCAGAGTCCGAGCAAAGCCACGGATCCGTATTCGTTTCCGAAGAACCAGACCCCGCTGTAAGTATCTCCCGGTTGAACATTTTAGTTAGCTATTTATTGCGCAAATTAGCTAAGTCAAACCTGAAAGTTAAGTCACTTCTAAAGGAAGTAAGTGTCCTTAAAGAAGTGGCTAACACCAAACCCTTACCTGACCAGAGTCAGACTGAATTTCCAACTCAAGTTCAAAAACTTGAGGAAGAAAATTCAAGTCTAACAAATCAGGTTAAAGATTTAGAAAATACCTTAGAACGGTTTACTTTGGGCTCCAAGAATTTGGACTTGATTCTTGGGACACAAAGAGCCGTCTACAACAGAACTGGGTTGGGATACAAAAGTAAATATAGATCTTATTTATCACTAATAAACAAACAAAGTATTAAATCAGTCCAAGCATGAGTCTTCAAGTCTAACTTGGTCAATCAAGTTGGACTTGGCCAATACTGGGTTCCGAAGGATCAAATATACTACCTCGATAGACCATATCGAGGCCATGATCCAGGGGGAGCAAAAAGAAAAACAATCCTAAAAATTTAAAATTCTAAATTCTAAATTGAAATTAAAGTTAAATTCAAAATTCGAAATTAAAATTAAAAATTAAATTCGAAATTGAAATTAAAAATTAAAGTTAAATTCAAAATTCGAAATTGAAATTAAAAATTAAAGTTAAATTCAAAATTCGAAATTAAAATTAAAAATTAAATTCGAAATTGAAATTAAAAATTAAAGTTAAATTCAAAATTTGAAATTGAAATTAAAAATTAAAGTTAAATTCAAAATTCGAAATTAAAATTAAAAATTAAATTTGAAATTGAAATTAAAAATTAAAGTTAAATTCAAAATTCAAAATTGAAATTAAAAATTAAAGTTAAATTCAAAATTCGAAATTAAAATTAAAAATTAAATTATAAATTCAAAACTCAAAATTAAAATCAACTTCAAAATTAAGTTATAAATTCAAGATTCGAAATTAAATTAAAACTCAAAATAAAGATGGAGGATCCAGACTCGCTGGCACCCCCAACTAAACTACCCGGCAGGGTAACTGAACCTAATCTACCCGAAATGGGTAAAACAAGAGTAGATTACCTGGCAGGGTAATTAAGGTTAGATTAAAACGGACTAAGGTTAACTTGAACCACAGTACTGGTGAAGTTTTTGGATGATAGTACTGTTGGTGCAACCTTAGGTCAAGGTTGACCTGGTTGACCCGACTCGAGTTGACGTGACTCGAGTTGTATTTTGATGTTTGACTTGGGAAGATTGTCGGTGCAACCTTAGGTCAAGGTTGACCTAGTTGTGTTGCATGTTGATGTTTGACACTCGTGAGAGAGTTCTATTCTTGATGTGGGACAAGAATAGATGTTTGGGAGATTATTGATGCAACCGTAGGTCAAGGTTGACCTGGTTGACCTGATTCGGGAAAAGTCCAAGTATGAAGACTTGGCACGGGGAAAATCCAAGCAGGGAGCTTGGCACGGGGGGAAAAGTCCAAGGGAGTTTGGCAGGGGAAAAACCTAGTGAGTGAAGCTAGGTGATGGAAGTCCTGGTGAGTGAAGCCGGGCATTGGGAAAATCCTGGTGAGTGAAGCGGTGAAAATCCTAGTGAGTGAAGCTAGGTGAATGAGAAAGTCCTAACTGGGATGTTAGGCGGTGTGGAAAGTCCTGGTGAGTGAAGCCGGGCGGTGGGAAAGTCCCGGTGAGTGAAGCCGGTGAGAAAGTCCTAAGCGGGATGTTAGGCGGTTGAAATCCTGGTGAGTGAAGCCGGTGAAAGTCCCGTGAGTGAAGCCGAGGGGAAAATCCAGATGGATCGGGGATGATCGGACTTACGGTGTTGGAAAGTCCAAGTAGGTCAAAGGATTGACCGACACTTGGCGAGGAGTTCTAGCAGTCAAGGGAGTGACCGGATGCTTGGGATGAAGTACCAATAGGTCAAGGTTGACCGGATATTGGTTTGAAGTCTTGGAACTTGGTTTGGGCAAAAACCAAGCTCGGGATCGGTCACCGGATCGATCAGATACTTTCCTCGATCGGTGCGGTGACCGATCGATATCGGTCAGAAACTCTCGACGGCCATCGATCGCCCGTGACCGATCGCCAGCGAGGCGAAAGAGGCGGTGATCGGTCCACGCATCGATCAGTTATGTCCTGATCGGCGGGACCGATCAGAGACGATGTCGCGGAAGCACAGCCAGAGTTGGGATCGATCAGAGCTCCGATCGATCCATGGACCGATCAGGACATATCAGCATAAGCACTCTCACAGAGAGTTGGTCGATCGGTCTGGGGACCGATCAGCACAGGCCTAATCGGTCCGTAGACCGATCAGGGTTCTAGCCGTTGCGACGCAACGGCTAGTTTCTTCACTGTCTTCTTCGCAGGTATAAAGGGGTCGAGGGCTGCGCGAGAACCTCTTCCTCTTCTCTTCTGCTACAGAGCTGCTGTTCTGGTGCTTGAGCTTTGTTGAGCTCTTCTTCGCAAGCTTCGCGTGAGCTTCTCGACTGGGATATCCTGCTGTTGTAGGTGTTCTGAGGAGCTGCTGCTTCAACGAATCCAGTCGGCAAGGAGGCAAGAAAACCTGTGTTTTTTACATTCATTGTTCTTGTCTTCTTGTATCTCTTGTTGTATTCCTTTCTTGCTGTTGCAAGAATATTGTGGCGAGGTTTCTCCACCCACAAGGAGTATATTGTATTAGCCGATTTTTCCGGGGACTCATCCACCGACGGATTGAGAGGCTTCGTCCACCTTACGGACACGCCGAGGAGTAGGAGTATCATCTCCGAACCTCGTTACATCGACGCGTTGAGGTTTGATCTTCTTGTTTTCGTTTCCTTGTTTGTTTTTCCGCTGCGCTGACAAGTTGTAGGAAGAAACGCGAGAATTTGGGGTCGGCTATTCACACCCCCCTCTCTAGCCGTACGAAGGATCCTAACAAGTGGTATCAGAGCGAGGCCGCTCTTCGACGGATCAACACCCGTGGGAGCAAAGCTAGAGAATGGATCTCTATGGAGAAGATGTCACCATTCCACCTTTCTACGAATGCGGCGACTTCGCGTATTGGAAGGTAAGGATGAAGTATTTTCTTATGACTAACATAATGAATTGGTTTTGTGTACAAGAAGGTTTTACTCCTCCGGTGGATGAAGAAGGAAAACCACTTGAGAAGAAGGAGTGGACAAGAGAACAAATTCACAAATCCGAAATCAACGAAGAGGTAACGAGAATAATTGAATTTTCATTGCCTACTAACATTTTGTGTAAGATAGGATACAACAATGCCAAGGAGTTGTGGAACAACTTGGCCAAGTACCATGAGGAGAGCTCCACCTCAAGCCATGAAGAGGAGCCTAGTGAGCCAAGTAGCTCACATCATGGAGGGAGCGAATTGGAAGTTGAGGGCTACTCAATATCCAAGGAAGAAGAGGAGGAGAGTTCCTCTTGTTCAAGTTCGGAGCAAGAAGAAAAAGTTTCCACCTCCGGAAGGGTTGAAGAAGAAAGCTCACACCCATCCCCAAACCTAGGTAACTCAAGCATCTCAATTTCAAATAAGTTACATATAATATGCTTTGAGTGTAGGGAGTGTGGACATTACAAGAGCAAATGTCCAAAGAGAGTTAGGAAGACTCCACCGGCACCAAAGGTCAAGGAAGCCAGAGTCCCAACACGCAAAGGCAAGAAGCACATGGTGTGCTTTCAATGCAAGCAACGGGGACACTATAGGAGCCAATGTCCGAAGAGGAGGAAATCTCACAAGGACAAGAGACCGAGCACGTCGATAGGGGGAGCTAAGGCAAACCCTAAGGTAACCTCTAAGGTTCATTATTGCAATTCTAATAAAACTCATGCTGGTAGTTTTGTTGCAATTGTTAATAATGATAAGCATGTTAACTTTAGGAACCAATACATGTGCTTAGGAGCTAAACATGTTAGCCTAGATAGGGATACTACTAGGAATGCTAACCCTAGGATTAACACTTCTAAGGTTAAGGAAAACCTAGGTAGAAACCCTAAATCAACTAGACATATGCCTAGGAATACCTCAAGGAAGAGTGATAAATCAAAAATTGAGATATTAGAAAAGGAGAATCAAGTCTTGAGGTCAAGGCTTGATACCCTAGAAAAGGCCCTTAAAAATTTAGAGAAGTCAACTCTAGGGCCTAAGGGTCAAAAGTCCAAGGACAAGAAAGGTTTGAGTCACAAACCTAAGTCCCAAATGGTCAAGCCCACATATCATGATGTTCCATTCGATTATGGAACAAAACCTAGGGCTAGGAAGACCAACACCAAGGTCACAAGGGGAGTCACCCCTAGAGTTGATCTTGATGAGTCCCAAATGGCCAAGGCTTTAAAGCCTAAGAGGGTCATTAGGAGGGTTGCTAGGGAAGTTATCCCTAGTGAATATTTAGTGAACCCAATGAGCTCAAGTAGGTATTGGGTTCCTAGGAGCATTTTCTCTACCCCATAGATGGGTTAGAGAGTGTCAACTCCAATAAGAAGGGTAGTTAACCCAACTTTGAGGAGACTCAAGGAGCATTTTCAAGGTTTTGATAACCTTTGAAAATGAAAAAGAATTATTATTTACTCCTTAAAGAGTAAATTGTGCCATATTTGAAAAATATCGATTTCAATCTTATTTGGCACAATTTAAGAAAACCTAGAGAAATACCATAATTGGGATTTTGGTTTTCTCTTAGGGATATATGGGCAATCTAGGGTTAGATTCTAAGTTAGCTAAGACTAAGGATACTTAGATAGGGAATTTAGGTATTTTATTTGTGCTAACTTACCATGATTGGTTGCCATATGCCATGCCATGACATCATATTTATTTTATTATCATTTGAAATGTCATGATAATGCTTAGGCTAGTTTTATGTCATGTTTATTTAAGTTTCAAACTTTATGCCATGACATCATGACATTGGCACATGTTTTCATTTATGATACCATTTTATGCCATGTCATCATCTCTTGCATTAGTAATCAATTGAATTGATTTAAGGATGAAAAACACACTTTGATATTGAGATCAAATTTGTGTTTAGAAAATGCATGAGACCTTAGTCTAAGATATCTAAACCCATATCTCACATCAAAATTGACTTGGATGTGTTTGATGCACTTTAGATGTGTGTGAGATATTAGGATCATGAGTTAGGATCAAGGTGCATAGTTTTTGTACCTAGATGAGCCTAATTCAAGAAAATGGGGATCATAGGGAAAGCTTGTGTACAAGTCATGTGCATATAGCCCTAAGATTGTGGTCCCAAATTAAAGAGTTTGAAATCATTTCAAAATTGTTTTGAAAAACCTTGATGAAGCTTTCCTAGTGATAGCATTCATCATTGACCAAAGTGATACAAAGTTGGACTTAACTTTGAACTATTTCAAAGTTTTTGAATTTTGTATCAAGATTTGAAAATGGAAGTTATTTTCATAGAAAACTATTTTTCCATGATAGTGTATGATATGAGGAATGTATCCTCAAAGTTTCGTAATTTTTGGAATTTTCTTGAATTTATTAGGAGTTTCTGAATTTCGGAAGGAGAAATCGAAATTCTGATTTCAGTGTCTGGATCGGTCCAGGGAAGATCTGATCGGTCTGCGGACCGATCCAGAGAGTTGTGGATCGGTCTGCAGACCGATCCAGTGAGTTCCAGTAGCACGAGTGCGATCTGGTGAAGGGCTGATTGGTCTGGGGACCGATCAAGGCGTGCCGAATTTCTGATTTTTCAGCTGTTGTCTGAAATTTCAGTTATGGAAGTGGTGTTTTTGGATTTCTAAAGGTTTGGAACTCTCAAAGACATTGTTGGTGCAATGGTCAAGGGGGAGTTGACCTCTAGGGGGAGTTTTACCTAATTGTCAAGAGGAGTTGACTTTTAGGGGGAGTTTGTACTCCTTAAGACTCTTGAGGATTAGTGATATGGGATTATCGCTAAGTTGATTGTTGAGTTTAGTATCAAGAGGGGAAATTAAGAGTTTCAAATGAAAGGTATGGGACTTTCATTAGGAAGAAACTCTTGACCTTGATACCCTCCTTGTTCTTTTTGATGTGTGTCAAAAAGGGGAGAGTGTTCATTGGAGAATTATTGGAGAACCCAAGTTAGGTTATCGGGTTAACCTAAGCTAGGGAAAGAATGTCAAGGAATGTTCAAGGAAGAACATTGGAATTCTTTTTGATGTATGTCAAAAAGGGGGAGAATTATTGGAGAACCCAAGTTAGGTTATCGGGTTAACCTAAGGGGAGAATATCCAGAGAATGTTCAAGGAAAGAACATTGGACATTGGAAGATGATTGAAAACCTAAGTTAGGTTATCGGGTTAACCTAACTTGATTATGGTTTTGTCAAACATCAAAAAGGGGGAGATTGTTGGTGCAACCTTAGGTCAAGGTTGACCTGGTTGACCCGACTCGAGTTGACGTGACTCGAGTTGTATTTTGATGTTTGACTTAGGAAGATTGTCGGTGCAACCTTAGGTCAAGGTTGACCTAGTTGTGTTGCATGTTGATGTTTGACACTCGTGAGAGAGTTCTATTCTTGATGTGGGACAATAATAGATGTTTGGGAGATTATTGATGCAACCGTAGGTCAAGGTTGACCTGGTTGACCTGATTCGGGAAAAGTCCAAGTATGAAGACTTGGCACGGAAAAGTCCAAGCAGGGAGCTTGGCACGCGAAAAGTCCAAGTATGGAGACTTGGCACTGGAAAAGTCCAAACAGGGAGTTTGGCACGGGGGGAAAAATCCTAGTGAGTGAAGCTAGGTGAAGGTGGAAGTCCTGGTGAGTGAAGCCAGGCATTCGGGAAAATCCTGGTGAGTGAAGCCAGGTGAAAATCCTAGTGAGTGAAGCTAGGTGAATGAGAAAGTCCTAACTGGGATGTTAGGCAGTGTGGAAAGTCCTGGTGAGTGAAGCCAGGCAGTGGGAAAGTCCTGGTGAGTGAAGCCAGGCAGTGAGAAAGTCCTAACTGGGATGTTAGGCAGTGTGGAAATCCTGGTGAGTGAAGCCAGGTGAAAGTCCTGGTGAGTGAAGCCAGGCAAGGGAAAATCCAGATGGATCAGGGATGATCGGACTTCTGGTGTTGGAAAGTCCAAGTAGGTCAAAGGGATTGACCGGACACTTGGCAGGGAGTTCTAGCAGGTCAAGGGAGTGACCAGATGCTTGGGATGAAGTACCAATAGGTCAAGGTTGACCGGATATTGGTTTGGAAGTCTTGGAACTTGGTTTGGGCAAAAACCAAGCTCGGATCGGTCACCGACCGATCCAGGATACTGTTTGCTCGATCGGTCGGTGACCGATCGATATCGAAAAACTCTCGATCGATTCTTGATCGATCCGTGACCGATCGGCCAGAGGCGAAAGAGGCGGTGATCGGTCCACGCATCGATCAGTTATGTCCTGATCGGCCGGGACCGATCGAGACGATGTCGCGGAAGCACGGCCAGAGTTGGGATCGGCGTGGACCGATCCAACTAATCGGTCCACGCATCGATCGAGTACGCAAGGTTACGTGCACTAATCGATCGGGGGACCGATCAAGATAGGCTTGATCGGTCCGTAGACCGATCGGGTTCTAGCCGTTGCGACGCAACGGCTAGTTTCTTCGCCGCTTCTTCGCGGTATAAAGGGGTCGAGGGCTGCGCGATAACTTCTTCCTCTTCTCTTCGCCACAGAGTGCTGCTGGTGCTTGAGCTTTGTTGAGCTCTTCTTCGCAAGTTTCGCGTGAGCTTCTCGACTGGGATATCCTGCTGTTGTAGGTGTTCTGAGGAGCTGCTGCTTCAACGAATCCAGTCGGCAAGGAGGCAAGAAAACCTGTGTTTTTACATTCATTGTTCTTGTCTTCTTGTATCTCTTGTTGTATTCCTTTCTTGCTGTTGCAAGAATATTGTGGCGAGGTTTCTCCACCCACAAGGAGTATATTGTATTAGCCGGTTTTCCGGGGACTCATCCACCGACGGATTGAGAGGCTTCGTCCACCTTACGGACACGCCGAGGAGTAGGAGTATCATCTCCGAACCTCGTTACATCGACGCGTTGAGGTTTGATCTTCTTGTTTTCGTTTCCTTGTTTGTTTTTCCGCTGCGCTGACAAATTGTAGGAAGAAACGCGAGAATTTGGGGTCGGCTATTCACACCCCCCCTCTCTAGCCGTACGAAGGATCCTAACAAGTACGTTAGGGAAGCTTGGGCATCGCATGTCTAGGAAGATATGGCTTCGACCTGGTGCATTTGGCCAAGTGGAACTGACCGAAGCTACCCTTAAATGGATCCTGACTAGTTAGACCAAGGATTGGTATTAAGTTCAATGGGTAGGACTATTTGGAAAACCTCGAAGGCATGGTTACTTTAATGAGCTCCTTGTGACTCACCATAGCCCAGAAGTTTATCCAAAGAATGCTTACTTGTTGAACCCAAAGCCAAATCTGAATCTAACACAAAGTTAAACCAAAACTCCTGAATTCAACAATAAATCATCTCCCATCAATCATAGGATTCCCTGATTGAAAATTTAGATCGGGTGAGATGACTAAGTAATAAAACTCAATTTCAAAATTATTTTTAAAACTCAATTTCAAAATTATTTTAAAACTCAATTTCAAAATTATTTTAAAACTCAATTTCAAAATTATTTTTAAAACTCAATTTCAAAATTATTTTAAAACTCAATTTCAAAATTATTCTTAAAACTCAATTTCAAAATTATTTTAAAACTCAATTTCAAAACTATTCTTAAAAACTTAAATTTCAAAAACTTAAAGTTCAAAATTATTTTTAAAAAACCTAAATTTCAAAATTATTTTAAAAATTCAATTTCAAAACTCTTTCAAAATTTATCTCTAACAAGTTTACTTCAATTTAACTATCGTGAAATCCATTAAAACAATTCAACCACTTCCTATGTAGGAATTGGATCAATGGATGTTGGATAGTGGCTGCTCCAGACACATGACTGGAGATAAATTGAAGTTTACTAAACTCACGTACAAGAACTTAGGATCAGTTGCATTCGGTAACGAATGTCAACTTAAGGTAATCGGAAGAGGTAATATCGAACTCAACTCCGATTTTATTATTTGAAAAGTCCTTTTAGTTGAAAATTTCAAGTTTAATTTACTAAGTATAAGTCAATTGTGTGATAGCGGATACTTAGTAACTTTTGACAAAACCAGGTGTTTAGTTAAAAACATTGAAAATCCTAAAATCTTACTTAAGGGACTTAGGATAAATAATATGTATTCAATTAATCTACCGACATCCTCAACAAAGTGTTTTCTAACACAAGAAGAGGAAACTGCTTTGTGGCACAGAAGATTGTGTCACACTCACACTAGACTCATTTCGAAAATGAGTCATAATGGTCTAGTTAAAGGTTTACCAAACCTAAAATTCATTGAAAATTCTATCTGTAATGCTTGTCAATAGGGAAAACAAACTAAGTCAACATACAAATCAACAAATCTTGAAAGAACCAGCTCCTTGCTTGAGCTCCTTCACCTTGACTTATTTGATTCACATGGAGCTAAGTCACTAAGCAAGAACCAGTATTGCTTAGTAATAATTGATGACTACTCTAGATTTTCATGGGTAAAATTCCTAAAAACTAAAGATGAAACCTATGAAATATTTAGTAACTTTTGTAAATTAATAGAAAATGAAAAAGATACTAAAATTAAAAGAATAAGAAGTGATCACGGAGGGGAATTTGAAAATCATAAATTTACCCAATTTTGTAAAATAAATGGATATCAACATGAATTTTCATGTCCTAGAACCCCCCAACAAAATGGTCTGGTGGAACGTAAAAATAGAACTCTACAAGAAGCCACTAGAACCATGTTAAATGAATATAATTTAAATCACCAATTCTGGGCAGAAGCAATAAATACTGCAAATCATATTCAAAACCGAATTTTGATCAACAAATTTCACAAGAAAACCCCTTATGAACTATATTATCATAAAATTCCTAACTTAAATTATTTAAAATTATTTGGATGTAAAGTTCACATTTTAAATACTAAAGATTATTTAAGAAAATTCACACCCAAATCTAACAAAGGAATATTTTTAGGATACTCCTCAAACAGTCGAGCCTATAGAGTCTACAATCAAAACACCCTAAAAGTTGAAGAAACAACTAATATAATATTTGATGAAGAGAATAATCTACCAAATATAAATGAGAATGTTGATATTGATCCAAGAAATATAGAAGATGATGAAATTCAACCAAATCTTAATAAACCAGAGGAACCAGCCCCTGACCCATCTATAAGACCAACTAGGGCCAGTACCTCTCACCCATCTGATCAAATTTTGGGTGATCCAAATCTAGGAGTCAGAACTAGATCCTCCTATAGAATCCACAGTCAGATTGCCCTAATTTCTAAAATCGAACCAAAAACAATAGAAGAAGCACTACCTGACCCGGACTGGATCATAGCTATGCAAGAAGAGTTAGCCCAATTTGAGAGAAATCAAGTCTGGGAACTTGTATCTAAACCCTCAAATAAATCAATAATCGATACAAAATGGGTATTTAGAAACAAGCTAGATGATCAAGGCGAAATAATTAGAAATAAGGCTAGGCTTGTAGCTAAAGGATTTAGCCAAGTTGAAGGTTTGGACTATGATGAAACCTATGCCCCAGTAGCTAGACTCGAATCCATTAGAATGTTGTTAGCCTATGCAGCAAACAAAGGATTTAAACTATACCAAATGGATGTCAAGTCAGCATTCTTAAATGGATTTATTAAGGAGGAAGTATATGTAAGCCAACCCCCAGGATTTGAGGACTTAGGATATCCTAATCATGTATTTAAGTTAAAAAAGGCCTTGTACGGACTTAAACAAGCCCCTAGGGCATGGTATGAACGATTATCAAATCACTTAATATCCAAAGGTTTCAACCAAGGTTAAATAGATCCAACTCTATTTGTAAAAATTGTAGAAAAGACATCTTCATAGCTCAAATCTATGTTGATGATATAATTTTTGGATCAAATAACTCTAAATTTTTAAAAGAATTTATTAGATTAATGGAAAATGAATTTGAAATGAGTATGGTTGGTGAACTTAATTTTTTCTTAGGCTTACAAATAAAACAAACTAAAGATGGAATATACATTTATCAAACTAAATATGCAAAGGAATTAATTAAAAAATTCTGCATGGAAAATTCAAAAATAATAAATACTCCAATGGCCACCAACATTAACATAGACTCTGACCCTGAAGGAAAACCAGTAGATCCAAAGTACTATAGGAGTGCCATAGGAAGCTTGCTTTACCTAATTGCAAGTCGACATATTATTTACGGTTGGTATGTGCGCAAGATACCAATCTTGTGCAAAAGAGTCACATTTAACCTATGTTAAAAGAATACTTAGGTACATTAAAGGTACTCTAAATATAGGACTCTGGTACCCTAGAACTTGCACCTTTGACCTTCTTGGCTATTCTGACTCGGATTACACCGGATGCAAGTTAGATAGAAAAAGCACAAGTGGTAGTTGTCAATTTCTAGGACAATGCCTAGTAAGTTGGTCAAGTAGAAAGCAACATTGTGTTGCTTTATCTACCACTGAAGCTGAATATATAGCCTTAGGTGAATGCACATCTCAATTGCTTTGGATGATGCACACTCTTAAAGACTATCAACTGAACTATCATAACACAAAAATCTCAATTGATAATATAAGTTCCATAAATTTAACAAAAAACCCAATTCATCACTCAAGGACTAAACATATAGAAGTGAAGCACCATTTTGTAAGGGATCATGTAGCTAAGGGTGATATTATACTCAACTATGTTGAGTCAAAATCAAATCTAGCTGACATCTTCACAAAACCCTTACCTGAACTTGAGTTCAGCTCACTTAGAAGACAAATAGGAATGTGTTGGGTAGAATAGACAATGTTTTTTTAAATTGGTTTATCATTTGCTTTTAAAATTCTAGGAAAATACTTATTTCAAAATTCCAATTTCTTAGAATTTTCAAAAATTTGGATTACGCCTAGGTTTTCCCCTAGATATCATGTACCCCTAGATTAAAGCCAGAGCATCTCACAATCACCTAGGTATACCTTGCTTGTGTTTGACAAACTTAGAATGGCGTGAGATGCATAGGGTACAGCCTGGACTCAGGAATGCTTATATTTGTGCATCGATATGAGTCTGGGCGTTAAACACATCATAAATAATAATCAAGTCAAGTCTTCCAGCTCTAGCCAACTTTAACTGGACCAAATGGACTTAATTTGACTAACCATGTGAAAGCTACTACCCTCTAGGCAATCAGCAAGTAGCTAAAGGTTAGACAATTGGGAAAAGTGTGTTTCAATTTTTTTTTTTTTAAGCATGATTGTACTTTAAGGTTCTAATCAAATTACCTTACCTGATTATTTTAAGGCTCTGATACTTAATCAAATTAAACTCAATAATTTAATTTGACTCATGCTTGGACTAGAAAACAAACTACTGCTACTCCCTCTGTCCTAAAACTAAATATTTTTTTAATATCAAAGTTTCTTCAAAATGAGTATTCAAAACTTAATTACAGTTTTTCAAAAAACTTGTCCATGTAATTGAGTATTCAAATCTAGTCATCTTTTTATAACGTTTTAAAGTTATTTTTTAAGTGACCTCATATTTTATAACTTCTAAGCAAATCCTTTTATTGAAAATTCAAATACTCATATTTTCAAACTTAGTTAATTTTAAGACTATTTTAACTAGACTTAGTTAGATTGTACTCTAAACTTAGCTATTTGGCAAAATATTTTCTCAATACAAATCATTTCGAAGCTGAATATATAGCTAAGTATTTTCAAATTTGGTAAATTCCAAAATTCAAAAAGCTAAGTAGTTTTTGCTAAGAAGAAAATTTATCTTTTTCCCTCTTTGAAAATTTTCCTTCAGAAAAATACAAATCTACTTTCAAACTGGTTTATTTTTGATATATGGCAAAGGGGGAGAGTAGGTAAATTAAAGTTAAAGGAAAATTCAAAGCAGAGAGTAGGTAAATTAAAGTTAAATTCAAAGTATTTAATAAAAGGAGGGCTTTTACTAAGGGGGAGTCTAATATTACAAAGTACAAAGTTTCCAGCTTAACTGTTATTGCATTTGAAGTTTATTTACTTAAGCTTGGTTACCTTTATGCAGTTATTACATATGTTGTTCTTCTTAACTTTGAATTACGTGTTGCCATAATCAAAAAGGGGGAGATTGTTGGTGCGGGAAGCATCCGACGATCGAACCTAAGTTTTGATAATGGCAAAGGATTCAAAGTTAAGGTGCTTTGTTATCTGACAGCTTTTGCTGAGTGTTTCAGGAAAGTCCTAACTGCGGTTAGGCAAGGTAAAACCCTAGGGGGTGGTAACCCTAGGTCATAGGGGGTGGTAACCCTATGCGGAAAGTCTTGGCAGGTCGATGGCTTCAGGCAAAAGTCCTAGGGGGTGGTAACCCTAGGTGGAAAGTCCTGGTGTCGCGAACCAGGTGAAAGTCTGAACTGGCCGGTGAAGCGGATGTTCAGCAGAAAGTCCGGAAGCATCGAGTGCCGAGCAAAAGTCCAGTCGATCTGGAGGATCGTACTGGCAACAGGTAAATCTCCTGAGTGGAGTAGGTGAGGACGCGTCCCCGTAGAGGGAACAGTAGGCGTCGGGTCGACCTGAAGTCAGACTCGGACAGTCCAGAGACTGTCAAATATTTCAATACTTATATCACTGTTTTGTGCTAACTTTGTGCTGCAGGATATTTTTGGGACTAACATATCTTGTAGGGACCAAAGTGAAAAAAAAAGAGACCTCGGATGAACAGTGCCGAGGCGCCTCCATGGAGCTTGGAGGCGCCTCGGGTGCGAGCCAGGAAAAGGCCAGCGCAGCAAACTGGAGGCGCCTTGAATGGAGTTCAAGGCGCCTTGGACCGGAGGTTGAAGGTGCCTTGGATAGGCTGAAGGCGCCTTGAACCAGATAGAGTTTGACCAGGTCCGTGCTGATCCACGCGGGTGACTCGGCTCGTTCAAGGCGCCTTGGTGAACAGTATAAGGCGCCTTGAACCCCCTTTATAAAGGGTCTCGACCAGCAGCTTCTATATACAACTTCCAAGCTTCTATTCTGCTGTGTTCTGCTCAAGTGCTGCTTCCGAAGTGCTGTTGCAACATTCCGACGACCCGGAGCTCAGATTTCTTTTCTACTACTGTTGTCGGTATAATTTTAATTGCAGTTACATTTTGTAATTAATCTGTAATATTCATACGAAATTATAGTTGTTGCCCATGAAAAGCGATCAAGGATCGCGGACCTTCGAGTAGGAGTCGACCTAGCCTCCGAACGAAGTAAACAACTGTGTCCTTGTGTTTGTTTCCTTTATTCCGCTGCTTTAATTACTCTACGAACGTTTTACGATTCCGATAATCGAACAAATAGCCACGAGCGCTATTCACCCCCCCTCTAGCGCGTCTCGATCCAACATAAACCACCGGGAGACGAACGAAGTAGACTCCACTAGCTCGTGGAGTTAGACGGTATAGGGCTGCGAGAGATGGTGGAGCTGACCCTGTAAGGCGTGGGGACAGCTCGACAGGCTGCGGCCCAAGGACAGCGATGGAGAGGAAGTAGGAGCTTGCAAGGGCACCGACGTGAAGGGAGCTGTGCGTGCTGAGTGGGTAGTCCAGCGAGCGGTGAAGGTGGTCTGATGTGCAGTGAAGGCGGCGGATCAGAGAGGAGGAGATGGTGGCTAGAGGCGGCGCGAGGGGAAGTGGCTCCCTAGTGGCGTTAGCGGTCGGCGTGGAGAGGAGGTGGTGGAGTCGGCCTCCAATACTAGCGGCAGGCAGCTTCTATCGGCAAGAGGAGAAGGAGAGAGGAGAGGGAGTCGCCGGCGTTGGGTCGGTCTGACGGCATCGCGAGGAGAAAGAGAGTAAAGGTCGGTCTCTCCGACGGCAGTGTCGAGAGGAGGAAGAGGAAGAGGAAGAAAGGATGGGTTGTAGCCGGTGTTGTGAGGAGGAGGAAGAAGAAAGGATAGGCTGTGGCTGTTGCCGGGAGGAACTTCACATGAGGGAAGGGGGTTGTGGCCGTCGTTGGGAGGAGAAGGAGGAAGAAAGGAGCGGTGGCCATCGCCGGCGAGGCGTTGCCCGAAGGTGGCAGCGAGAGAGGGAGAAGAAGGCTTCCTGCCTTCACTGTGCGTCGAGCGGCAGAGGAGAAGGAGAGAGGAAAGGGGAGAGGGGCGGCGATGAGTTTATCCGGTGGCGGCATCGTGAGGAGAAGGAGAAGGAGCAGTGGCGCGCGCTGGTGAAGAGCGGAGCATGAGGAAGAGGGGAGGGGCAGTGCCCGGTCCGGCAGCGGCGACACGCAAGGAACAAGAGAGGGAGAGGAGAAGTGGAGGTCGACAGTCGACGGCCGGCGCTGGCGAGGAGCTTGGTAGTGAGATCCCCATGGCGGCGGCAGCAAAACACGAACCAAGCCCCCCTTTCGCATGCTACAGTGTCCCCTCTTAAAACCCTACCCTGTGCTTTTACCAAATTACCTCTCCCTTTTCCACTAATTACTCCCCTGCCCTAAACCATATCCACATCAACGACCGTATCGTACGCCTTCTTTTAATAAATGATGGGATCAACTTATAGTCGACCGTCTATCTATTAAAAATTAACTTCTAAAAAGTTAATTATGTGAAATAAAAATGTACTTGTTGATTTATACGTTTTTGCCATTGATATTAATTTTACTAGTTACGATTGCAATGGTAGAGAGTGTTGGTTGGTCTTAGGAAGATCGTACCGGTTCCACTATACAAAAATTTTGTACAAGTATCGAACCTTTCCTAAACAACCTATTGTGTTCTTTAGAAATTAAATTAGGAATCGTAAACGGAACTTAACTTTATTGATTCTAAATTTAACTTATTTGTTCTTAATGGTTTAGATTTGGATCGTAAACAAAACTTAACACTATTAATTCAAATCTACCTATGTTATAAATTCAATTAAATATTAATTTCTAAAATTGGCTTACAGGACTGCATGGCGAGGCACTAGTCCTTCTTGGGTATGGGATCATCCACCACCGTCTAGACAAAGCCTTTTAAGGAAAGTCAATATTTAATTTCCTTATATAACTCTAGGTTTAACCAAAAGGAACAATCGAATCACAAATTTGAAAAACAAAAAAAAATCAAACTCAAATAACAAATTCGAAAAACTAGAATCTAATGCCTCTTGTGTTTGGAATTCATACAAAGACAAATAACTAGCATGATGCGGAAAACAATTACTAGTTATATCTTTTTTTTGTATGTTAATAACCTCGAGATCTTCTGCCGTATTCCTCGCCTCGCTTTGGACGTCGTGTGGGCGACGATCCTCCAAGATGAACACCACCCAAAGCCTTCTTCCTCCTTCTCTAAAATCCGGTCACCACCACCACCAAGGAATCAAAGAGAGCAAGGGGAAAGGGAAGGGAGAAAGAACCGGCCACAATAGAGAGCACAAGCAATAGAATAAGAATAGATGCATACCCTGTTGGAACCCCAACGTGTTTTGATGTGATCAAACAAGCTAAGTTAGGTCTTGCGTTTGTTTAACCCTTGTGTCTAAGTGTGCAGGAGTTTAGGAACACAGGAAGTCGAGCGGAAGACGCGGCTAGCGAGAAGGACGGCACGGGAGAGAGCCGACGGGCTCGGTGCGTCCGAGGGACGAGGTGACCGCGGAAGAGTACACCGGTGGATGAGAAGAACGTGTGCGGCGTTCGAGGGACGAGAAACCGGGGAGGAAGGCTGCTCGAGGAGAAGGCCGGAACTTGGGTTCGGGTGAGGCCTATTCCAGATGGCCGAGATCACCCAAGCTAGCGGAGCCGGAGCGAACAAGACCCGGACTGAGACAAGCTGAACCGGAGACGAAAAAGTCAACGCTGTTGACTTTGGGCTCCAGGGCGCCCGGAGCCCTCCGGGGCGCCCGGAACCCTTCCGGGCGCCCGGACCTGGATTTTGACCAGGATCACGTCAAACGCGATCTGATCGTTGGGGGATAAAATTTTATCCCCCCAGGGCGCCCGGAACCCAATCGGGGCGCCCCGACCAGTGCTATAAATATAGCACTGATCTGCACAGTCAGTACAACTCACTTGTAATCAATTTTCTCTGTGCTTTCAATTCTGTTTCTTTTATTTGTGCTGTCAACGCTGTAAAGAGGCTACTCCGCCCGAAGGAGATAAACAGATAGCGCGCTTACTTTCCTTGGATTAGCAATCCCCTGATTGCAAACCAAGTAAATCTCTTGTGTCTGATCTTTTCTTTTAGTCTCTTAGTTTTATTATTACAAGTGTCTTTTAAATTAGTTGAATATCCGAGAAGGGTTTTTGGTTTAATTTTTGTAGGGCAATTTACCCCTCCCCTCTTGCCGGCCTCCAAAGGGACCTACAAGTGGTATCAGAGCAAGGCGCTTCAGGAGGACTAATCGCCGATCGAAGCAACAAGATGGCCGGACCAAGCATCGTTCCACCAAAATTCGAGGGGGACTTCGCAGACTGGAAGCGACGTATGGAGGTATTCCTAAGAATTGATTTCGAAATTCGGTTTATTATGAAATATGGTTTTGTAGCTCCGATGAATCAAGATGGAGAAGAAAAAGAAGAGAGCCACTGGACAAAGAAGGAGCAGAATGAGTCTGTAGCAAACAGCCGTGCGGAATATCACCTGCTGAGCGTGTTGCCGCCTCAAGAGGTCAACCGCATCGGAAGCTATTCATCTGCCAAAGAACTCTGGGAGAAGTTTCTGGAACTCCACGAAGGCACGTCCGAGGTGAAGCTCGCTAAAAGAGACATCCTCCGGAACAAGCTAATGAACATCCGACTGGAGAAAGGTGAGAAGGTAGCCAGTCTACACGCAAAGGTAAAATAATTGATTACTGGTCTCGAGAACCTCGGAGAAACGGTAACAAATCGGGAAACAATACGCTACGCACTCAACGCGTTTCCCAGAACATCAGATTGGACATCAATCGTCGACGCCTACTACATTTCGAAAGACCTGGAGGTAAGTACTTTAGAAGAACTGTTCTCCACTCTTGAATTGCATGAAACCAGGTGTGCAGGAACAAAGGAATCAAGCCAGATGATTGCGCTAAACGCAACCAAAAGGGATGAACCCGAGTCAGACTCAGAGAATGATCAGGAAGCGTACATGGTAAGAAACTTTAAAAAGTTTTTTAGAGCTAATAAATTTAAAGAAATGCAGAATAAAAAGAATCCAAGAAATAGAAGAAAAGTGCGCTGCTACCAGTGTCAAAAGGAAGGACACTTAAGAGAGGATTGCCCAGAACTAAAGAAGGACAAAATGAAGACACCCAAGAAACATAAGAATCTAAAAGCAACTTGGGACGACACTTCCTCATCTGAGTCCGAGATTCAAGAATATGCGGGGATTGCACTGATGGCAAGCTACGAAGGACAAAGTACATCAGAACCCAGCATTGATGAAGGGGGAGCGACCTCAGATGAAAGTAGCGAAGTAGGGGGAGATTCAGGCTTTAAGTCTGATATGGTAAGTGAGGTATGCCTCTTACCCCCTGATGAACTTTACTTTGGTATTAAGGCAATGGATAAATCCATGTATAAATTAGAAAATAAAAATATCAAATTAGAAAATGAAATTCTAGAAACAAAAAGAATTTTGACAAAATCATGTCTTATAGAGGATTTTGAAAAATTGAAAATGAAAAATTAAAAGAAGAAATAAAAATATTGAAAAAATCTAATGGCTCAAATATTTCTACTTTTAGAAATTATAGAGGTTTAAATTGGTATTATAGATTTCATCAAAGTCAAATTAGAAATATATCAAAAATCTATATACCTAGGAAATACTTGGTTAATCCTGTAGGTAGGAACCTCTACTGGGTTCCAAAAACCTGTTTAATTTAAAATTAAAATAAGACTTAGCATTTTCAGCAAGAAAATTAAACAACTAATTTCATTATGAGGCTTTGTCTAAGGAAGTGGTTGTTGCTCCAATAACCAAGAAGGCCTAGTGCCTCGCCACGACCTGGAAGCCAAGTATCGAAATGAAAAGTTTAATTGACTAACTGAAAAAGTATTAATTTAAATTACTTAATGCTTTAAAAGAGTTATTCAATTTGTGTTAGAAAATATTTAAAAAAATTTTAAACTAGACTTAGAAATTTTTTTTATTACCTTAGAATTTTTTATGAAAATTTCCTTAGAAATTTTTTTTATGAAAGTTGTCTTAGAATTTTTTTTTATAAAAATTGCCTTAAGATTTTTTTTTAAAAAAAATTACTAATAATTTTACTTAAATTTTTCTGAAAAATGTTTTACTTAAATTTATTTTCGAAAGAAAAATTCTAAAGAGTGTCTTTACTTAGACATTTTAAGTTTTTTTTAAATTATTACCTTAGACTTGTTTATAACCCCAATTTTTATGTGATTAAAGGGGGAGAAGTATGTTAAGTCTAGGGGGAGGTAATATAATTTTTCAATTGAAAAATATTTGGACTTATCTGAATATAAATTGTTTTTATTGCATATGTTTACCCTAACTTAACTTGGGTTGCTCACATCAAAAAGGGGGAGATTGTTAGAACCCCAAGATGTTTTGATGTGATCAAACAAGCTAAGTTAGGTCCTGCGTTTGTTTAACCCTTGTGTCTAAGTGTGCAGGAGCTTAGGAACACAGGAAGTCGAGCGGAAGATGCGGCTAGCGAGAAGGACGGCACGGGAGAGAGCCGACGGGCTCGGTGCGTCCGAGGGACGAGGTGACCGCGGAAGAGTACACCGGTGGACGAGAAGAACGTGCGTGGCGTTCGAGGGACGAGAAACCGGGGAGGAAGGCTGCTCGAGGAGATGGCCGGAACTTGGGTTCGAGTGAGCCCTATTCCGGATGGCCGAGATCACCCAAGCTAGCGGAGCCGGAGCGAACAAGACCCGGACCAAGACGAGCTGAACCGGAGACGAAAAAGTCAACACTGTTGACTTTGGGATCCGGGGCGCTCGGAGCAGTCCGGGGCGTCCGGAGCCCTCGGGGGCGTCCGGAGCCCTCCGGGGCGCCCGGACCTGGATTTTGACCAGGATCGCGTCAAACGCGATCTGATCGTTGGGGGATAAAATTTTATCCCCCAGGGCGCCCGGAACCCAATCGGGGCGCCTCGACCAGTGCTATAAATATAGCACTGATCTGCATAGTCAGTACAACTCACTTGTAATCAGTTTTCTCTGTGCTTTCAATTCTGTTTCTTTTATTTGTACTGTCAACGCTGTAAAGAGGCTACTCCGTCCGAAGGAGATAAACAGATAGTGCGCTTACTTTCCTTGGATTAGTAATCCCCTGATTGTAAACCAAGTAAATCTCTTGTGTCTGCTCTTTTCTTTTAGTCTCTTAGTTTTATTATTACAAGTGTCTTTTAAATTAGTTGAATATCCGAGAAGGGTTTTTGGTTTAATTTTTGTAGGGCAATTCACCCCTCCCCTCTTGCCGGCCTCCAAAGGGACCTACATACCCTACTTCTCCTCTTCTTCTCCTTCTCTTTGTATCCGGCCAAACCAAGCAACCACAAGTGGTGGCCGGCCCTAGCATGAAGAGAAGCAAGGGTCGGCCCTTAGGAGAAGACTTGAAGAGAAGAGAGAAAAGAATAGAATTAGTTTTGAGGTCTCTCTTCTCTTTCTTTTATAATACTTGCCCAAGGCAAATAAGGAAAGACTTTTTACAAAAATTAAAATATTCCTCTTGTTTTTCCTTTTCCCCTTTTATATTTCCTTTTCTTTCCTCTTGATTGAATCAATCACTAAATCATTGATTGGATAATTTGATTTGATTGGCCGACCCCTTGCTTGGGCACCAAGCAAGGGTGGCTGACCCCTTTAAAAAGAAAGAAATTACTTTGTAAAAATTTTCTAAGCAAAGAAGGAAAGCTCTTATAAAATTTTACAAGCTCTCTTTTTAATTTCCAATGTGGATGTTAAAAAAAGGAAAGTTATAAAAATTAAAACCAAGTTTTAAAATTTAAAACTTCTCTTCTAAAATTTTCTTTTTTTAACATGGTTACAAAAATAAAAAAATTTATAATTTAAAAAACTTCTCTTCTTTTTTCCTTAAAACCATGATGATGGTTAAAAAAGGAAAGTTTTAAAACTTTTAAATTTTCTTTTAAACCATGTGGCCTAATTCAAATAAGGAAAATTTTATATTTTAAAATATCTCTTTTAAAACTTGTAGATATCTACAAAGAGAAGATTTTTAAAAATTCAAAACACCCCTCCTTATTTGAAATATGTGGTCGGCACCCTTCAAACTCCATGTGGCCGACCACCTTAAGGAGATTATGGCCGCCCCTTTGGCTTGGTCACCAAGCCATGGGCCGACCCCTTCTTGGACACCAAGATAGGCTTTCCATGAGTGTATTAGAGGCATTAATGAGGCTATGACAGGGACCTAGAGAAGAAATTAGTTTTGGCCTTCCGACGAGCTTGAGTATCCCGTGTTCGCCCCGAACACATAACTCAAGTTCATCAATAATAACTCATTCCACTAGAGAGTTATTATTGCACTACCGCACCAATCCCAAATTACATTATGGGCTCCTTCTTATCATGAGTGTGTTAGTCTCCCTGTGTTTAAGATAACGAATATCCACTAATTAAGTATGTTACTGACAACTCACTTAATTAATATCTAGCTTCAAGAGTAGTACCACTCAATTTCATTGTCATGTCGGACTAAGTCCACCTGCAGGGTTTAACATGACAATCCTTATGAGCTCCTCTTGGGGACATTCTCAACCTAAATAACTAGGACACAGATTCCTTCTATAATCAACAACACACACTATAAGTAATATCATTTCCCAACTTATTTGGCCTATTGATTTATCGAGCTAAATTTCATCCTTTGATAAGTTAAAGAAATAAATACTAAATATATATGCTTGTTATTATATTAGGATTAAGAGCACACACTTCCATAATAACTAAGGTCTAGTTTTTTTATTAAGTCAGTATAAAAAGAACTTACGTAAAATGGTCCTGCTCAATACACTTAGAGTGTACTAGTGTAATTTATTAGTCAAGATAAACTAATATCTAATTACACTATGACTATTCCAATAGTTTGTTCCTTTCCATCTTAGTCGTGAGCATTTGTTTATAATTTATAAAGAACCGATAACATAATCTTCTGTGTGTGACACCACACACCATGTTATCTACAATATAAATTAATTGAACAACTACATTTAACAAATAAATATGGACATTTGACTAATGTGATTCTTTTATTTCAAAATAAATGTTTACAAAAGCTAGGTTTTTAGTATACATTCTAACAATCTTCCACTTATACTAAAAGATTAAGCTGCCATATCTGTTGCCATACATCTGATTCTCATCCACTCCACATGTCGATCAAAAGCTTTCGCCGGAAGAGCCTTAGTGAAAGGATCTGCCATGTTATCTGCTGATGCAATCTTGGCGACGACAACTTTTCCTCGTTATACGATGTCTCATATTGGGTGGTACTTGCTCTATTGTGTTTACTTGCCTTATGGTCTTATGGTTTCTTCGAGTTTGCTACTGCACCACTATTATTACAAAAATTGTAATAATTTCGGACAAACCATAAATCATGTCTAAGTCCATCATGAAGTCTCTGAGTCATATAACTTCTATGGCTACCTCAGAGGCTGCCACATACTCAGCTTCTATGGTGGAGTCCAGAAAAGCACCTATGCTTAACACTCCTTCATAGTTATGACTTCACCTCCTAAAGTAAACACAAAACCCCGAGGTCGTCTTACTATTGTCCCTATCTGATTGGAAGTTAAAAATCTGTGTAACCCACAGAGATCAAATCATCTGCCTAGTGAACTAGCATATAATCTCTAGTGCTTCTAAGGTACTTTAATATATGCTTTACGGCAATCCAATGTCCCTGTCCAGGGTTACTTTGCTATCTGCTAACCATGCCCTCGACAAAACAGATATCCGGTCTCATACATAGCACAACATACATTAGGCTTCCGATAGTCGAAGCATAAGGAACTGCCTTCATGTCCTCTATCTCCTTTGATGTCTTCGGAGACATCTCTTTAGATAAAGCTACTCCATGCCTAAAAGGTAAGAAACCTTTCTTGGAGTTTTGCATGCTAAAATGAGCTAGAATAGTATGAAGCTCGGGATAAGCACAACATTCTTTTCTGGTGATCACTTTGATCCCGAGAATACGTGCGCATTTTCCCAAGTCTTTCATATCATATTGCTTGGACAATCATACCCTTACTTCCGATAACACTTTGATATTGTTTCCAACTACCAAAAATGTCACTACGTATAGTACAAGAAATATCACCACGCTTCCATCACACTTCTTGTATACACAAGCCTCATTCGGACACTGAATAAATCCATAGGTCTGGATTACTTCATTAAATCGGATGAACCAAGACCTTGAAGCTTTGCTTCAGTTCATAGACTGATTGAGCTTGCATACAAGATGCTCTTTGCAATTAACCTTTCTGGTTACTTTATATGGATGTTTTCTTCAAGACTTCCATTAAGGAAAGCTGTCTTGACATCCACTTGCCAAATCTCATAGTCCATATGAGCAACAATAGATAAAAGAATCCGGATAAACTTAAGCATGACTACCGATGAAAAAGTTTCCTTTTTCAACAAGCCTTGCTTTGAAAGTTTCCACCTTCCCATCTATCTCTCTTTTCCTATTGTAGACCTATTTTCACCCAATGACTTTTATATCATTTGGTGATTCTACAAGCTCCCAGACTTTATTAGAATACTTATATTCTAATTCTGTATTCATTGTTTTTTGCCAAGATGCTGCATCTTTATCTTGGAGCACTTTGTCATATGTCCGGGGATCAGATTCATGTTCACTTGGGATCAAGTCAAAAAAACTCTCCCAAAACATGAATCTTGTAGGTTGCCTAACAACCCTCCCACTACGACGAGGCATTGTCTGTAATTGTGTATCATTTGTGATATGTGTTGCAGTTTCTTGCGATATTTCATCTTGTACAATTGGTACTAGATTAGACGTGTCCTTTATTATTTCCTTAAGAACAAATTTACTTATGGACTTGTGGTTTATTACATAGTCCTGTTCTAAAAATCTGGCATTGGTGCTAACAATGACCTTATGATTTTTAGGACTGTAAACCTCCTTTCGTTCCTTTAGGATAGCCCACAAACAAGTGAACTCCCGTCTAACTTCTCAATATCTCCCTTCAACACATGTGCTGGACTGCCCCAAATCTGAATATGATTCAGATTAGGCTTACGCCTATTCTGCAATTCTATGGGAGTAGAGAGTTCTGACTTGGAAGGTACTATGTTCACTTCCGTTTCCAGAGTATATCCTTAAAACGAATTTGGTAATTTTCTGAATAACTCATCATCGATCTAATTGTTTCTATAAGAATCATATACCTTCTTTCTTCTACACCATTTTGTTGGGGTGTACCAGGTGTAGTTAGTTGGGATTGAGTCCCGACTTCTGATAAGTGACTCCTAAACTCTCCTAAAAGGTGCTCGCCACTACGATCTAACCGTAGTGGCTTGATACTTTTACCTTGATGTTACTCCACATCAGCCTAGTACTCTTGGAACTCATCAAAGCACTTAGACTTGCGGCGCTTCAAGTAAATGTACCCGTATCTTGAATAGTTGTCTATAAAATAGACGAAATATTCAAAACCACCTCTTGCTTGAATAGACATAGCACCACACAAATCAGAATGAACCAATTCCAACACATCTTTGACTCTATACCCCTTAGACTTAAAAAGCTTCTTGGTTATTTTCCCTTCAAAGTAAGACTCGCAGGTTGGAAAGATTTCTACTACCAATGAACCCAAAAGTTCATCGGCTATTATCCTTTGAATCCTACTCAATTTAATATAACCTAGCCTTAGATGTCAAAGATATGATTGGTTCATTTTCGAAGGTTGCTTTCTCTTATTAGAGTTAGAAGATATGTTATGAATTTTCATTTGTTGCATCGTGGGAGTTATTGGATTTTTAACTTGCCAACCAACGTACCAGAACAGATAACTTCCCTCTTTAGCTTGATAACAACTTTGTTATTAAAAGAGGCAGAATAGCAAGTTCTTTCAATAGTTTAGAAACTGAAAACTAATTCTTTCAAAACTTGGTACGTAAAGATAATTTCTCAAAAATCTATGTTTTATTCCTATCGAAGGATAAACATCTCCCACTGCAATAGCTGCTACTTTCGCAGCAGTGCCCATGGTGATTTTCTCTTCATTTAGTTATCGGATTTCCTGGAACCCCTGCAATGAATTGCAGACATGATTAGTAGCTCCCGTATCTACACACCAGGTACTGGTAGATAACGCCACTAAACATGTTTCAACAACTAATGAATAAAATACACTTTTATTGTTCTCATTTCTGAGAGGACGGTCCACCTTAGAGTCCAAGTTTTGTTTCCAATCATAATTGGGACTACTAAGTCTATTCTATAGTATAACAACTAGGGAATTGTCAAACATTTTAAATCCTAAGAATCACAAAATATTTGGTCAAGACCAACTCCTTAAAATCTCCGTGAATTTTGTATGCCACGATAGTGTGGACGTATACAAAATCAAAGAGGAAATTTTATCCATTAATTTTATTATCTCGTCAACCTTACTTTATGACAAATAAAATTAATAGTTGATCTGTCTTTGGTCAAATATTTGGTCAAAATTTTGAATTTAAAATAAAATTGATTCCTCAAACAATATTATTTAAATTCACCAACGCATCAAACACTGGGAATTATCCATGCCACGATAGTGTGGACGTATACAAATTCATTCATTTGTAAGAGGAGGGTTTTACCCATTAATTATCTTGTCAATAAATCTTTATGACAAATAATATTACCTCAAATACCGTGAATTTTGTATGCCACGATAGTGTGGACGTATACAAAATCAAACATTTGTAAGAGGGGTTTTTCCCATTAATTTTATTTTCTTGTCAACCTGACAAATAAAATTACCTCATATACCGTGAATTTTGTATGCCACGATAGTGTGGACGTATACAAAATCTCAACATTTGTAAGAGGGGGTTTTAATTTTATTATCTTGTCAACTTATCTTTATGACAAATTAATAGATGGTTTTCTTTGGTCACACAAATAATAGCAGTGACTCCGATGGGGAGGATACTATTAGACGTGCCTAAGTGTTTACCATTACTTGACACTTAGTTCATTAATAAGATTGTGCCCCTTCCGATGGGGAAGATCACACGCTCTTGATTAATTTCCTATAGTTATCCAAAATGGAAGTTTGATCTAGTGATCCACAAACAAACTCATCCAATATGGAGGAAGGCACTCAGAGCCAACGCGCAAGTTTGTTTGCATCACTTACAAACTAGTAATGGAGACCGTGGAATTTATTTAAAAATCCCTCTCTCACTTAGTTATTTAAGGTGAGGAATTTTAACCTATGCTAGCATACATCACATGCACACACACACATTACAGTAAATAAAAGCAATAAATATGGAAATTACTTTTTCAACTATTATGACATTTTCCATCACTGTCCTCCGTGTGTTCCAACTCTAGCTACTGCCATCTTTAGCCACTGTCATCGGGTCCAGTCGTCGCATTTATCTTGTTTCTTATTCCGCTGCGCCCTGGTCCTCCAATAGCACCACGCCTCGCAAGGATACGATCTGCGATAAATATAGAATTTTACATATATCGATCCTATATTCCACAAAGGAATGTACATGTATTCTAGATCGAACAAAAAAGTAAAATTCTAAAACTAATACAGCTCCTGCTGTATTTGATACAGACAATCATGCACACACAAAATAATGCTCTTGACATGTCCAAGGGTCCAATCACACACAATATCTATATGGCTTAATAGTTGGAGCCTGCAACCACAAAGTTAGCACATACTACTATTATCCTGCCTAAATTATGTATGACATGTGCATAATCTATTTGAAAACCAAAACACACAGAGGCAAACCCCAGCTCTAATACCAATTGTTGGTTGGTCCTAGGAAGATCGTACCGGTTTCACTGTACAAAAGTTTTGTACAAGTGTCGAACCATTCTTAAACAACCTATTGTGTTCTTTAGAAATTAAATTAGGAATCGCAAATGAAACTTAACATTATTGATTCCAAATTTAACTTATTTGTTCTTAATGGCTTAGATTTGGATTGCAAGCAGAACTTAACACTATTGATCTAAATCTACCTATGTTATAAATTTAATTAAATATTAATTTCTAAAATTGGCTTCGAGGACTGCATGGCGAGGCACTAGTCCTTCCTGGGTATGAGATCATCCACCACCGCCTAGACAAAGCCTTTTAAGGAAAGCCAATATTTAATTTCCTTATATAACTCTAGATTTAACCAAAAGAAACAATCGAATCACAAATTCGAAAAATAAAAAAAAACACAAACTCGAATAACAAATTTGAAAAACTAGAATCTAATGCCTCTTGTGTTTGGAATTCATACAAAGGCAAATAACTAGCATGATGCGGAAAATAATTACTAATTATATTTTTTCTTTGTATGCTAATAACCTCGAGATCTTCTGCCGTATTCCTCGCCTCGCCTTGGACATCGTGTGGGCGAGGATCCTCCAAGATGAACACCACCCAAAACCTTCTTCCTCCTCTAAAATCCGGCCACCACCACCACCAAGGAACCAAAGAGAGCAAGGGGAAAGGGAAGGGAGAGAGAGCCGACCACAATAGAGAGCACAAGCAATAGAATAAGAATAGATGCATACCCTACTTCTCCTCTTCTTCTCCTTCTCTTTGTATCTGGCCACACCAAGCAACCACAAGTGGTGGTCGGCCCTAGCATGAAGAGAAGCAAGGGTTGGCCCTTAGGAGAAGACTTGAAGAGAAGAGAGAAAAGAATAGAATTAGTTTTGAGGCCTCTCTTCCCTTTCTTTTATAATACTTGCCCAAGGCAAATAAGGAAAGACTTTTTACAAAAATTAAAATATTCCTCTTATTTTTCCTTTTCCCCTATTATATTTCATTTTCTTTCCTCTTGATTGAATCAATCACCAAATCATTGATTGGATAATTTGATTTGATTGTCCGGCCCCTTGTTTGGGCACCAAGCAAGGGTGGTCGACCCCTTTAAAAAGAAAGAAATTACTTTGTAAAAATTTTATAAGCAAAGAAGGAAAGCTCTTATAAAATTTTATAAGCTCTCTTTTTAATTTCCAATGTGGATGTTAAAAAAAGGAAAGTTATAAAAATTAAAACCAAGTTTTAAAATTTAAAACTTCTCTTCTTAAATTTTCTTTTTTTTAACATGGTTACAAAAATAGAAAATTTACAATTTTAAAAACTTCTCTTCCTTTTTCCTTAAAACCATGAGGATGGTTAAAAAAGAAAAGTTTTAAAACTTTTAAATTTTCTTTTAAACCATGTGACCTAATTTAAATAAGAAAAAATTTATATTTTAAAATCTCTCTTTTAAAACTTGTAGATATCTACAAAGAGAAGATTTTTAAAAATTCAAAACACCCCTCCTTATTTGAAATATGTGGCCGGCACCCTTCAAACTTCTTGTGGCCAGCCACCTTAAAGAGATTATGGCCGACCCCTTTGGCTTGGTCACCAAGCCATGGGTCGGCCCCTTCTTGAACACCAAGATGTGCTTTCCATGAGTGGATTAGAGACATTAATGAGGCTACGACAAGGACCTAGAGAAGAAATTGGTTTTGGCCTTCCGACGAGCTTGAGTATCCCGTGTTCGCCCCGAACACATAACTCAAGTTCATCAATAATAACTCATTCCACTAGAGAGTTATTATTGCACTACCACACCAATCCCAAATTACATTATGGGCTCCTTCTTATCATGAGTGTGTTAGTCTCCTTGTGTTTAAGATAACGAATGTCCACTAATTAAGTAAGTTACTAACAACTCACTTAATTAATATCTAGTTCCAAGAGTAGTACCACTCAACTTCATTGTCATGTCGGACTAAGTCCACCTGCAGGATTTAACATGACAATCCTTATGAGCTCCTCTTGGGGACATTCTCAACCTAGAAAACTAGGACATAAATTCCTTCTATAATCAACAACACACACTATTAGTAATATTATTTCCCAACTTATTGGGCCTTTTGATTTATCGAGCTAAATCTCACCCTTTGATAAGTTAAAGAAATAAATACTAAATATATATGCTTGTTATTATATTAGGATTAAGAGCACACACTTCCATAATAACTAAGGTCTAGTTCTTTTATTAAGTCAGTATAAAAAGAACTTATCTAAAATGGTCCAGCTCAATACACTTAGAGTGTACTAGTGTAATTTATTAGTCAAGATAAACTAATATCTAATTACACTATGACTATTCCAATGGTTTGTTCCTTTCCATCTTAGTCGTGAGCATCTGTTTATAATTTATAAAGAACCGATAACATGATCTTCTGTGTGTGACACCACACACCATGTTATCTACAATATAAATTAATCGAATAACTACACTTAACAAATAAATGTAGACATTTGACCAATGTGATTCTTTTATTTCAAAATAAATGTTTACAAAAGCTAGGCTTTTAGTATACACTCTAACAATGAGAGTATTTTTTATCCTAAGAATTATAAAAGATAGGTTGCACAATCGGATGAGAGATGATTAAATGAATGATAATTTTATTGTCTATCTAGAAATAGATATTCTTCTAATAGTCAATAATAAAATTATTATACAAAGATTTCAAACTCAAAAAGAATAATTATAAAATAATTATTTTACGGTGCTTTATAATTATTAAATTTTATATATTTTTAATTTATTAGTTATATTATATTATTATCTATACTGAATGATGATCTAGCTCTCCGCTTACAAGTATCCATAAAAGAAGATAATAATAATTGGGGTGTCGTTATGAATCCAAGAACAGATCGTCAAAGAATCAACAACTTCAATCATTTATTACAAGAGGTGAGTTGGCTGGGTCGGAGCCAAAAGGAAGGAAATCAGGCTCAGTACATGGGCCTCAAGATAAATTGAGTTTAGGAAAAACATGTCTGGTAAACAGGTTCGGGAATAGGAGATGCTTGGGAATTCAGAGTTGTATAATGCCCGGCCTTGGAATCTAGTGCTCGAGAAGCAGTTTTGAGGTTTGGAGTTGTGTAGTGCTCGACCCTAGAATCTAGTAGCACTTGGGAAACAGATCCGGAATCAAATAGGTGCTCGGCTTCAAAGTTAAAGTTAGTACTTGGGAATTGGACTCAAGCCTAATATGATCGACGGTGGAGATTAGTGCTCAGGACAGAAGGGCGAAAGAAGCAATGGACAATAAATACAATCACTGGTGAACGTGAACCATTACGGATGAAGGAGATCTTTTGGAGGAGGGGCCGTTGCTAAATGAAAAAGTAAGACTAGGACCGTTGCATAAGGAGAATATTAACGTCACAATGGACACTGAAGAGACGGTGAGGAGACCTTTTATCCCTAGGAGAAGTTTCCCTTCGACTTTGCGCATATTAGAACGAGCAACAGGATGCCAGTCAATATTTTTGTGTTCTTCTTCATTAACTTATTTCAAACTCCATTAGTATTCTAAACAGTACCATTGTTAATTTCTATCCGTTTGGCGTATCTCTATCTCCTTGTATATTCTATCACTATTTTTACCCTCAACTAGTGACAGATGATATATTTCATTTTCGCACTCATTCTAAGATAACCTTATTTGATAAGATTCCCCCTCAGGGCGAGTGGAGAAATAAGTACTTCTTCAATGAGTGGAGAAATAAGTACTTCTTCATTCGACTTTCGCTTACTTCATCTTGGCCAATGACGTGGTAACAACATCTCCTTCCTATTCCGGCTTCGAGCAATATTAGCACGATTTGGCCTTACACAATGCCTCAAAGAAGTTGAAAGGTCTGAAGTTTAATCTAAGCGGACTGTTTCTAGAGGGATTGTTATACATCTTTGGGCTAAGTTCTATTGACCTTGGGCTAAGCTCCACTTTTGGTAAGGAATTTTTCTCTCTTCCTTGGCTATTTATGAAGACCTTTCTTATAATATTTACTCATTTTTGCAGCGGAGGCTATTATCCCAGTATTCCTTTTCAAGAATACTCGGATAAGGGAGGATATTCTGAACCAACTGGGTAAAGCCCTACTAAAGGAGCGCAAGGCTGAGAAAACCTTGTCTTCTGCCGGTTGCCTTCCTCCACTAGAAACCTCCTCCTTTGAGACCTCCGACTCAGAAACTCCCCTCACATTTAAACGCAAAAGGCCCCAATCGGAATCTCTGGGTTTACCTAAGCAATCCCTAGATTAGCGGACTTCAATTAATACGATCGAGATTTTATTCATCAACCGTAGTGACATTGTCGAATCTCGCCTCTATTCATATTCATGTCGAGCTCCTTAAGACAACTCCTTGAGTACAAACCTCTCCTTCGGAAGTTACTAGTCACGAACGAAGAAGAGAGATCAAGAGGAAGAGGAAGAGAAGTACACAAGGAAGAGAATTCTTCCTTGTGGTGGTAATGACAACAAGGGGAAGGGCTTCCCCTTGTTGGCGACGGCAATGAGATTGGGGAGAGGGAGAGGAGAAGAGAAATTGGATTAAGGTTTTTCAAAAATCTTACAAGTCAATTAATGATCTTATGTGTATAATTTTCTCTCAACCATATCAATATTTTGTTGGATCGTGACGCACGTGAGAGGAGGGTGAATCACGTGGTTTTTAAAAACTTATTTAAAACACAAGAAAACACAAGCGATTTTTACTTGGTTCGGAGGCTTCGACGACTCCTACTCCAAGGCCCAGGTCCCGCGGACTTATCGATGGACAATCCACTAAAAACCTCTTCCGGTACCCCCGGAAGAGATAATCGAGTACAAAAGATTAGGTCAAGTGTAACACACTGCACTTGCCCTTTTATAGTAATTAAGGACAAAAAGTTACCAACACTCTTGTAGATCGAAATGAGAGCTCTTCTTGTGTTGATGTTTATTTGTGGGGCGCAACCGGAACTCCTTGGATCAGTTGCCGTGCTCAGCAGCTTCGTAGTAGAATCGTAGCAGCAATCGGGAGCAGTCAGAAGCTTGAATGATCACGCAATAGCTCGTATCTAGTTGTTGCTGCAAAGCCTCCTCGAAACTACCTTATAAAGGGCTTGGAGGGCGTCTTCCAAAGGCCTTGAAGGCACCTCCAATGGGATAAAATCTATCCCAACTTCGCTGTGCCTTATCTGTGAACCGGTCAAATTTTATCCGTGGAAGACGCCTTCCAAAGCCATGGAAGGCGCCTTCAGGTACTGTTCACCCGAAGGTAGATTTGCTTTCTTTCTTGCTTTCTTGCCCTGCAAACATGTGTTAGTCTAAATACCCTGCAAGACAAGTGTTAGCACAAATATAGACAAATAATAAAAGGTGTAATTAGTTCATGTCCTCACAATCACTTTCCTCCAGTGACTTACCTTTACTTATCTTTTTCCAGACATCCAGTCAGCCCGTTGACCAGTCTGGACTTCGTGCTAGCTATCAGGTCGGCTTGTCGACCTAGCTGAACTTCCCTGCAACACTAAGTTAGCAAAATAGATAAAATGGTAAGGTAAAACAGTGTTAACAAAATTCAAGATTCGCTGGTCCGATCAACCGCGCACTAGGACTTCCATTGCCTGGCTTCACTAACCAGGACTTTCTCCACCTAGCTTCACTCACTATGGCCCAGCTTCACTCACCAGGACTTCCACCACCTAGCTTCACTCACTTGGGTCTGGCTTCACTCACCAGGACTTCCTCCACCTAACTTCACTCACTATGGCCAAGCTTCACTCACTAGGACTTCCACCACTTAGCTTCACTCACTAGGGCCCGACTTCACTCACCAGGACTTCTACTACATAGCTTCACTCACTAGGGTCTGACTTCACTCACCAGGACTTCCATCCATTACCTAGCTTCACTGACTAGGGTCTAGCTTCATTCACCAGGACTTCCACTTTGCCTAACCTCCAGTTAGGACTTCTCCTTGCTAGTCATCTAGTCCTGACTACATTACTCGCTTCCAAACATCAAGTCCTGTTTGGATTAACCCGTGGTCAAATTGACCAGACTTAGGTGTATTGTCAAACATCGAAACTCTAGAGGTCAATTGCACCAACATATATATCCCTCATTAATAAGTTGGATTAGAAAGCTCAAATCCAACCCATTATCCCTTAACTAAAAATTAGTCCATTAACCTCTTAATTTGGTTCACAACTAAACCAAGTTGGTTCATGATTAATTCATGATTAAATCAAATATGGTTAAATTCTTCTATAAGAGATATGACATATCCGCGCTTCCATTACGACAAATATTTTCATATTTGTCTTATAAATGGTCCAACCAAACATTTATTTCTTGATCTAAAAATCCTATTCTTTAACTTATTTTACGTCTTTTAGAGACTCGTTAGTACGTGTGACCCAATAAGCTCCTAGTTTATCTTGGTCATCCATAATTAACTACTTAATTATAGAACGATCATGAGTGACACATAGTAGTACATCATAATCCCCAATTAGTCGGAAAATCATAGTTGATCTTAGAATTAATTAAAAACCGTTCAGCATCTATAGTGAGTCATGCCTCATTCCTTTTACTCGTCTTATACCCATTTGATTCAGGACATGGTCTATGTGTCTTGTCCCCACTAGGCTGACTATGTCACACCTAGCCCAAGTAATACTTCTTCGTTCTACGGATTCAAATTACTCATACATGTATACAAGAGTCTTGCACTCTTAACATATGATGTTTTGGTTTAAGACTTTGAGTAATAATCCTAACGAGTAGCCATAGGGTATACGTCTCCTCGCAAGGAGCGGTGAATCCTCTGCGCGCTATCCAAACACTTTCGGGCACTTCAACTTATACCCAATCATCCTGGGTCCACACCTCAATGAGATACTTGTTTAAGATGTCAAAATATAAGTCTTCATGACCAAGATGACTTGTTTGCCTCAAGTCGAAGGAAACTTGTACTCGTGCTACAATAAGAACTTCATAGACATATCTATATATATAGAGAACCATATGAAATCTTACAACGAGTCACTCTAATGAACTAATTACTATAACTTGCATCCACGTTTAACTCTCGAGATCATAATGTCTCCAGCCAATGAGAAAACAACTACTTAACCGAACCAAGGAGTATAACTCGTGCTAGTCTTATAGAATTGATGATGTCCGAATGTATCAATTTGACGACTAGGAAAATTTTAATATATTCATAATTACACATGTAGAGATAATCACTAGTTGCGATCCAATTACAAATTCTCTCATTCTATGAATTATATTACGAACATTCAGTAAATGAGTTTAAGACAATCAAACATATAATATGCACTCAAATAGTGAATTTGTACTTATCAAATAAATAGAAAAAAAATCATAAGACGATTGTCTTATGACATCCCTCAAATTCTAACACTCCCACTTGACCTAAAGCCAATCGCCACAATGTTCTAAACCATAGGCACAGATGTTACTATCAAACTTGCTTTATGGTAGAGCCTTTGTCAAAGGATCCGCTAAATTCCTTTCAGTGGGAATTTTCTCGAGTTGTATTTCTTTTCTACTAACGATCTCCCTGATCAGATGATAACGGTGAAGCACATGTTTTGATCGCTGCTGAGACCTCGGTTCCTTTGCTTACGCAATGGCTCCAGTGTTGTCGCAGTAAACGGGTAATGCTTCAACAATGGATAGAACCACTCCAAGTTCAATAACGAACTTCTTGATCCAAACCGCTTCCTTTACTGCTTCCGAAGCTGCAATGTATTCCGCCTCACAGGTGGAATCTACAACAGTGTCTTGCTTGGAACTTTTCCAACTACCTGCGCCTCCATTTAATATAAATATAAATCTAGATTAGGACTTGTAGTCATCTTTGTTCGTCTGGAAACTAGCATTTGTATATCCGCGTATGGTCATATCACCATCTCCATAAACTAAGAACATATCTTTAGTTCTTCTTAAGTACTTAAGGATCATCTTGACAGCCACCCAATGATCCATTCCTGGATTAGACTTGTATCTGCTCATAACACTCAGAGCATATGATACATCGGGTCTTGTACATAACATAGCATACATAATAGATTCTATTGCAGATGCATAAGGTATCTTATCTATGTAAATCCTCTCGACTTCTGTGCGTGGACACATAGACTTTAAACATTGAATTCCATGCCTCATAGATATGAAACCTTTCTTGGAAAGACTAAACTGTTTTAGCACTCTATCTATATATGTTGATTGTGAAAGACTAAGCAACATTTTCGATCTATCTCTATAGATTTTTATCCCGAGGATGTAAGTTGCTTCTCCCATGTCTTTCATGGAGAACGTATTAGACAACCAAACTTTAACTGACTGTAGAACTGACACATCGTTTCCTATAAGTAATATGTCATTAACATATAATATTAGGAATATGACTACACTCCCACTAACCTTTTGATACATACAAGGTTCATCTGGATTTTGTGAGAAATCACACTCTTTGATCACCTCATCAAAACGGATATTCCAACTCCTTGATGCTTGCTTTAGTCCATAAATGGATCGTTGAAGTTTGCATACTTTATTCTTGTTGACAGATGTGAAACCTTCATATTGTGTCATATAGACACATCATCGAGCAGATTTTCATTAAGAAAAGATGTTTTCACATCCATCTGTCATATATCATAATCATGATGAACTGATAAGGTTAGGAGTATCCAAATTGATTTAAGCATGACCACAAGTGAAAAAGTTTCATCATAGTCAATGCCTTGCCTTTTGACGATAGACTTTCGCCGCCAGCCTTGCCTTATAGGTAATAATATTACCATCCATGTCGACTTTATTCTTGAAAACCCATTTGCACCCTGTAGACGTAATGCCTTCAGGTGGATCCACCAAGTTCCAAACTCGGTTTTCATACATGGAATATATTTCCGACTTCATGGCTGTAAGTCACTTGTCCTTTTCTAAACTATTCAGAGTATCTTCATAATCAGTAGGTTCCTCATCTTCAATGAGTAGCACATCATTCGATTCTCTTACAAGAGATCCATATCTCTCAGGAATATTGCGTGTCCTACTTGATCTATGAGGAACTTATGTTATAATCGGTTGTGGTTCTTGACTAGGCATCTTATTAGTGTTTATTAGAGTCTCTTGAACTTCATCAAGTTCAACCATACTCCCACTTGTTTCCTGTAAGAGAAATTCTTTTTTTAGGAAGGTAGCATGCCTTGAAACAAACACTTTTTATTCCAAGGGATGATAGAATTGGTAACCCTTAGTTTCGTTAGGGTATCCAATAAATAAACACTTATCAGACTTAATGCCCAATATGTCTGATATAGTCCTCTTCATATAAGTAGGACATTCTCATATTTTCAAATAAGATATTAGGGGTTTCTTACTAATCCATACCTCATATGGAGTAGTTAAGATTGCCTTCGTCAGGACTCTGTTTAACAAGTAAACAACTGTCATGAGTGCATAACCCCAAAAGGTCTTAGGAAGATATGCATGATCCATCATTGATCTAACCATGTCTAACAAGATTCGATTACATCTTTTTGATACACCATTATGTTGTAACATATAAGGCGGAGTCCATTGAGACAATATATCATTATCCCTTAGATAATCTAGAAACTCTTGGCTTAAATATTCACCACCTCGATCGGATCGAAGTATCTACGAGTGATCACGGATCGAGTTGGTTCGGTTATTGGGATAAAAAACTATCCGACCCTACTAGATCAAATAATGCAATATCAGGACCTACATCCGTCTTTATATTCAGCAATTTTTATGTATCAAATATCTGACGGGTTGTCAGTTATTTGGATATCTAACCCTATATCTAATGAAATATAAAATATAAATATAAATACAACAAAAAAATAAAATATTTTAAAATGATAATAGACATTACTTATTACACGTTGTAGCAGCTAATCGACAGTAGTTGCTACAACGTGTAGCAGCTTATCGGCAGTAGCTACTACAATGTGTAGCAGCTTATCGACATTAGTTGTTACAAGTAAGGATGATCACGGATCGGGTTGGTTTGGTTATTGGGATAAAAAACTATCCGACCCTACTAGATCAGATAATACAATATCAAGACCTTACATCCGACCCTATATCCAACGAATTTTCTTATCGGTTCGATTTGGGTCGGTATGAGCAGGTTAGTCGATTTGGCGGGTTGACTGCTCACCCCTAGAAGTATCTTAATATTTTTACCAAGTTGTTTCTCTACTTCACTTCTGAATTCTCTAAACTTTTCAAAGGCTTCAGGCTTGTGTTTTATTAGATGCATATACCCATAATAAGAGTGATCATCAATAAAACTTTTCAAAGTAACCTCTTAATGCATGAGTTGTCATTGGTCCACATACATCGGTATGTACGATCCCAAGTAACTCATCAACTCGTTCACCCTTTCGAGAAAAAGGTAACTTTATCATCTTGCCTTTTAAACATGAATCACATGTATCTAATTCAAATGATTTGAGAACTGCAATCTTTTACAATTCGGACATGCGTTTCTTGCTTATATGGCCAAGGCGACAATGCCACAAGTAAGAGGTTAATTGATTATCTATTCGAGCGCCTTTATTGCTCTTTTCGATATTGAGTACATCACTAGATATATCTAACGCGTAGATGCCATTGCATAAAGTTCTAGTGCCATAAAGAACGTCATTTAAGGTTATGTAACAACAATTGTTACTAAAAGTTAAATGGAAACCTTTTCTATTTAAGCAAGAAATAGAAATAATGTTCTTTATTAATGCTGGAACAAAATAACAATTATCTAGTTCTAAGACAAGTCCACTAGGAAGCTTTAACAAGTATGTTCCGATGGCAACTGCAACAACTTTTGCTCCATTCCCAACTCGTAGACTTGTTTCTCCCTTGAGGAGTCTTCTGCTATTTCTTAGCCCCTGTGTGTCGTTGCATATATGTGAGCCACACCCAATATCCAATATCTAAGTGTCTGAGGAAATAACCTGACAATCAATAACAAAAATACCTGAAGAGGATGGGGCATCGGATGCCTAATTATTCTTCTTCATGGACTTAAGATAGATCTTGCAGTTTCTTCCCTAGTGTCCCATCTTACCATAATGATGGCATGGGCTCTTTTGTGTCGGTTCTACTGTCTTGTCCTTTTTGCTCTTCCCTTTAGCCTGATGTTTTAGCTTCCTATTAGAACCTTTCTTGGAGGAGTCTACTAACATCATAATTTTCTGTTCACCCTTAACAGAAGGTCTCACAGTCTTGAGCATATTTATCATCTCGAAGATGGTCGAATATAAATTGTTCATTCGATAGTTCATCACAAATTGTGAATGACTTTTCGATAAACTATATAGAATTAAGTCAATACTTAACTCATGATCCATCGTAAAATCGAGTGATGCTAAACGCTCTATGTAGTCGTTCATCTTTAATACATATTGTACTGCAGATGAATCCTCCTGCATCTTTGAGCAAAAGAGAAGCTTGGAGACCTCGATGTTGGTTGCTACTCGAAAAACCTAGAGGTTCCACTGTACAAAAATTTTGTACAAAGGTCTGAACCTTTTCCTAGCTACCATGTGTTCTTTTAAATTAAATTTTGGATCGCCTGCGGAACTTAACACGTTTGATCCAAAACTTAATTTATTTGTTCTTTTAGGTTTTGACTTGGATCTCCTGCGGAACTTAACACGTTCGACCCAAGTCACCTTAAGTTATTAATTTCATTAAATATTAATTTCATTAAATATTAATTTCCATAATTGGTTCCCAGTACTGACATGGCGAGACACATGGCCTTCTTGGATATGGGAGCAGCCACCACCGACTAGACAAAACCTTTTATGGAAAGCTAATATTTAATTTCCTAAAATAACTTTAGGTTAACCGAAAGGAACAATCAAATCACAAGGAAAAAGAAAAACAAAAGAACACAACATCGGAAAACATATTCGAAATTCTAGAATCGTAAGCCTCTTGTATTTGGTATTATTTCCATAAATAACTAGTATGATGCGGAAAGAAAAAATTACTAGTTATACCTTCTAGAAAGACCCCTTGATCTTCTACCGTATTCCTCTTCTAACCTCGGACGTTGTGTGGGCAACGATCTTCCGAGATGAGAAACCACCAACCACCTTATTCTCCTCCTAGCTAGGTTCGGCCACAACAAGGAAGCTTTACCAAGGATGAAGAACAAATCACCAACCAAGCTCCAAGGGATGCAAGCTTTCTCTCCTTCTTCTTCTTCTTCTCCAAGTAGTATCCAACCTCCACAAGATCTCCAAGCAATAGGGATGATTCGGCCACCACAAAGAGGAAGAGAAGAAAAGAGGTTGGCCGGCCACAACACCAAGGAAAAGAGGAAGAGAAATAATAGAAGTTGTACCTTATGAAGGCACCCCCTCCCCTTCTTTTATATTCCTTGGCCTTGGTAATTTAGGAAATTTAATTACAATAAAATTTTCTTAATTTTCCTTGACATGAATTAATTAAGAAAAATTAAACAAAATTTCTTAAAACAACATGTCTTGGACGACCACATCAAAGAGAAGCAAATTAGACAAGTTTCAATCAACAATTAAAACTTCCTTATTTGTCTTTGGAAATTTTAAAACATAAAATTTCCTTTTAAAATCCCTTCATGGTTGATAAAAAGAATTTTCTATAATTTTAATTTTCAACATGTGAATAATTTTTCAAAGAGAAAAAATAAAATATCTTTCCAATCTACAAATAAGGAAAGAGATCTAATCTCTTTCTTTTAATCTTTTGTAGATCTTTTAAAGAGAGATATTTTAATTTTAATTCTCTGTAATAAATTATATCTTCCACATAATAAAAAATTAAAATTAAAATTCTTTTTAATTTAATGGGGGCCGGCAATCTAAGTTTGGGTTCAAGCTAGGGCCGGCCACCCATGAACCAAGGCTTGGCCGGCCCTAGCTTGGTTCCCAAGCTAGCTTGGCCGGCCCCCTTTAGGTGGGTATAAAAGGTGGGTATAGGTGGGTATAATACTCTATAAATAAGAGGCTACGATAGGGACCGAGAGGAGGAATTGGTTTTGGTCTCCCGATAAAATTAAGCATCCCGTGTTCACCCCGAACACACAACTTAATTTTATCAATAATAATTCATTCCACTAGAGAACTATTATTGAACTACCGCACCAATCCCAAATTATATTTTTGGGCTCCTTCTTATTATGAGTGTGTTAGTCTCCCTGTGTTTAAGATGTCGAATGCCCACTAATTAAGTGAGTTACTGACAACTCATTTAATTAATATCTTAATCCAAGAATAGTACCACTCAACCTTATCGTCATGTCGGACTAAGTCCACCTGCAGGGTTTAACATGCCAATCTTTATGAGCTCATCTTGGGGACATTATCAACCTAGATTACTAAGACACAGTTTCCTTCTATAATCAACAACACACACTATAAGTGATATCATTTCCCAACTTATCGAGCTTATTGATTCATCGAACTAAATCTCACCCATTGATAAATTAAAGAAATAAATATCAAATATATGTGCTTGTTATTATATTAGGATTAAGAGCACACACTTCCATAATAACTGAGGTATTTGTTCCTTTATAAAGTCAGTATAAAAGAAACGACCTCAAATGGTCCTACTCAATACACTCTAAGTGTACTAGTGTAATTATATAGTCAAGATAAACTAATTCCTAATTACACTATGACCTTTCAATGGTTTGTTCCTTTCCATTTTAGTCATGAGCTACTGTTTATAATTTATAAGGTATTGATAACATCATCTTCTGTATGTGACACCGCATACTATGTTATCTACAATATAAATTAATTGAACAACTACAACAAATATAGATGATTTGACCAAATGTGATTCTTTATTCAGAATAAATGTTTACAAAAGCTTAGGCTTTCAGTATACACTCTAACACTCGAACCTTTCGGATCTAGCTTGCTCATCAAATAACTCATAAAGATGATAGACAATATCATAAGCATCCAAATGCTCATATTGTTTCTATAATTCAGGAATCATAACGGCTAGCATAATGTAACTAACAAGTATAGAATCATCCTTATGTTTCTGAAGGGCCAACAATTAGTCCGTAGTTGTATCGGCATCAAGACTGGTGGGAAGAGGTTGATCAAGGGCATAAGCTAGCTTCTCAGCTTTGAGAATAATTCTCAAATTTTGAAACCAGTTCAAGAAGTTCGGCCCAGTCAGTTTGTTTGAGTCCAAAATCGAACGCAGATTAACAGAAGTCATAATTAAATGATTAACCTAGAAATACAAAAATTAGAATGTATAAAAGACATGATTTTATTTATGTAAATAATTTACATAAAAGCCCGCTTATTTATCAAATTCAAATACCCTTATTTTGAATTCGAGAGATGGTAGGTTTTCTCTAAGTGGGTTGATATCCACCATAGATAAGAATAACCTTGACTTTGGCCAACAAGCTATTCTTAGCTATAGCGGTAGATAACATATTTACCGATTGCATATCACTTATATGAAATTATCACATTATGCTAGTAACTAATTGATCTTCACATAAATATCGGATTGTTAACACATTAACAAGTATACATCAAATGCACATCACCCAACTTCACCTCTATCCACATTGATCATGGCTTTAACACAATAAATCAACGCTTCAAGTTTACAACAAACCCGTTAATCATGAGATTGCATCTCTATGGTTTGAACATGTTTAATTTCAAGTTGAGCTTAACTTTGACCAACAACTCAAAAAAAAAATTAAACTCTGGTTCTTACCATATTAACGGAAGGTGTAGGTTTTAATATTGAGTAAGGGATTTAGGTCTCATCTACATCATATAAAATTCTATCTACATGACATTACACTCATGGCATAAATGATGACATGATACATCACACGCATGACATAGCATGATACATCATACATATGGTAAGATCTAATCACATTATACGCATGATAAAATTTAATTATATCATAATTAATGCATCTACATGGCATACAATATGGTACGCTCATGGCATAAATTTATATATGTTATAATTCTATTTTAGAAATAAAAATATGTTATAAATCTAATTTTAATAAATCAAGATTTATCTAATCAAATTAGGAAGTCAATTTCTAAATTTAATTAACATATCTTATTTAGAATATTTCAATTAATCAAGAATATTTAATTATTTTAAAAATAAATTTTTAAATTAATTTTCTAACCATTTAGAAAATAAATAATTAATATTTTTAAATTTATTATAGAATAATTCAAATTTGGATTTTTGTGATTTTTCAAATCTCTTAACAATTTAGAAAACTTTCTAAAAATACAATATTTTAATAAATCTAAAATTTTCATAAAATATTAATCTATAATTTAATTTAGAATATCTCAAATCTAGATTTTTTATGATTTTTAAAATCTTTTTAAATTTTTTATTTCCTAATAATTTAGGAAACTTTTAAAAATAAAATATTTTAATAAATCTGAAAATTATAGAAAAGATTAATTCTATAATTTAATTTAGAATATGTCAAATCTGGATTTTTTTAAAGAAATTTCATAATCTTTCCAATATTACCTAACAAATTAGTAAATTTTTAAAAAATATAATATTTATTAAAATTTTAGAAAATTCCAGAAATGATAATTTCTAAATTAACAGAATATTTCTAAATTTAATTTTCTGAAATTATATCAGAAACTTTCCAAAAATGGAATTTCTAACAATTTAGGAAACTTTCCAAAAATAGAAAAAATCTTAATAATTCTAGAAAAATTACAAAATTAATTACAACACAAATTATGAACCGTAAAATAATTTTACGATCATGTCAAAGCATGATCAGGCTCTGATACCATTGTTAGGATATGCCCAATGCGGTGTGTGCTAAAACACATTTCGTAAATATGAACAGCGGAAAATAAAACAATAATAATCCCTAAATTATTACACCACACGCATATAAAGATACAACATGTCAAACATGATCGCATAATTAAATTTTTTACGGAAAGTAAATTTATGCTAGGTGTACTTTACTGATGACTTGTAACGAGAAGGGCATCAATCGTAGCGACGTTGTTAAACCTCGCCTCTATTCGTATCTACGCCGAGCTCCTCAAGACAACTCCTTGAGTACAAGCCTCTCCTTCGGAGTTACTAGCCACGAGAGAAGAAGAAGGATCAAGAGGAAGAGGAAGAGGAAGAGAAGCACACAAGGGAGAGTTTTCTCCCTTGTGGTAGTCACGACAACAAGAGGGGGTTCTTCTTGTTGTTGGCGGCGGGAAGAGAGAAGAGAGAGGAGAGAAAAGTTGGGTTAAGGTTTCCAAAACCCTATCAAGCCAACTAATGAAAATTATATCTAATTCTCTCCCAATTATATCTATATATAATCTTTCTTAATGAGTTGGATTAGAAAACTCAAATCCAACCCATTATCCCTTAACCAAAAATTAGTCCATTAACCCCTTGGTTTGATTCACAACTAAACCAAGTTGGTTCATGATTAATTCATGATTAAACCAAATGTGGTCAAACTCTTTCATAAGAGATATGTCTCATCTGCGCTTCTATTGCGACAAATATTTTCATATTTATCTTATATATGGTCCAACCAAACATTTATCTCTTGATCTAAAAATCCTATTCTTTAACTTATTTTACGTCTTTTAGAGACTCGTTAGTGTGTGTGACCCAATAGCCTCCCAGTTTATCTTGGGCATCTATAATTAACTACTTAATTATAGAACGATCATGAGTGACACCTAGTAGTACATCATGATCCCCAATTAGTCGGAAAATTATAGTTAATCTTAGAATTAATTATAAACCGTTCAGCAGCTATAGTGAGTCATGCCTCATTCCTTTCACTCGTCTTATACCTATTTGATTCAGGGCATGGTCTATGTGTCTTGTCCCCACTAGACTGACTATGTCACACCTAGCCCAAGTAATACTTCTTCATTCTACGGATTCAAATTACTCATACATGTGTACAAGAGTCTCGCACTCTTAACATATGATGCATTGACCAAAGACTTTGAGTAATAATCCTAATGAGTGGTCATAGGATGTACGTCTCCTTGTAAGGAGCGGTGAATCCTCTGTGGGCTATCTAAACACCTTCGGGCACTTCAACTTATACCCAATCATCCTAGGTCCACACCTCAATGAGATGCTTGCTTAAGATATCAAAGTATAAGTCTCCATGACCAAGTCGAAGGAAACTTGTACTCATGCCATAGTAAAAACTTCACAGACATATCTATATATGTGTAGACAACCATATAAAATCTTACAACGAGTCACTCTAATGAACTAATTACTATAACTTGCATACACGTTTAACTCTCAAGATCATAATGTCTTTAGCCAGTGAGAAAATAACTGCTTGACCGAACCAAGGAGTATAACCCATGCTAATCTTATAGAATTGATGATGTCCGAATGTATCAATTCGACGACTAGGAAAATTTCAATATATTCATAATTACACATGTAGAGATAATCACTAGTTGCGATCCAATCAAAAATTCTCTCATGGTATGAATTATATTATGGGCATTCAATAAATAAGTTTAAGACAATCAAACATATAATATGCACTCAAATAGTGAATTTATAATTATCAAATAAATAGAAAAAATCGTAAGACGCTTGCCTTATGACATCCCTCAAATTCTAACACTACACCCATGCCTTCCATGGGCGCGCAGGCTTCTAAGCCGATCGAGACAATATAAGATCCTTTATCCACTCATTCGGTGTCGCCACAAGTTTTAAGCGTCTCTTCTATCACATTGGGGAGTCCTAGGAGAAAGCCTGTTATGAGGCCAATCGGTCCTACACCTGCGCCTTCTAGAGTCACACGAGATCTTGAGTTGATCGAGATAATACCATAATCTTCTCCCTCCATTTGTTCGGTGTCACCAAGGGTTTCTGGCGCTCCTCCTTCAGCGCCTAGCTCTCCTACTGGCCCCATTGTTATTTCAAATAATCATGTGTATTACCATCTCAATAAGGGCTGGGAGCACTGCCCCATCCTCTTATGGGGTATTAAAGATAGGAGGCCCATTAGTCGAATCCTGGGTAAAAGTACAAAGACAGTTGAAATGGTCCTTGACGTTGGCGCGCACAAATGAACACACTCAGAATGCTACGCGGTAAGCTCCTAACTTGGCCTACCTTATGAATTAAGACCTCATTATTGTTCTCTCCAGCTTTACGTTTCTAGGTTGAACTTAAGCCAATTAATTGTGGACTTGGAGCGGGATAACAAAATCCTAAGAGAATAGGTGAAGGAGTTAGAAGCTTCTGTGTTCACTCCGAACATTGAGACGACTAACTTACAAAAAGAGGTCAAGGATCAAGTCGGGCTTCTCTCTTGAATATGGAGAAGATTTGAAGGAATATCAACAACTAGTGGATTCTCAATAAATGGATAGGAAAAAAAATAGAAATCTTGTTGTTGACTAGTGAAATAAGTTCCGAGCAGAAAGCGCTATGAAGGCCAAGGTCATTTCCGACCTGGCTCAAAAAATTGCTTTATTAGAGGAGCTGAGACTTTCTCATGCTTCTGAATCATTTGAATGAGAAACCAAGGGCTTATTGATATTAGAACAACAGAGGGAATTGGACACACAAGAAACCTGACTAGAATCGATACAGGCTGAGTTAGACTCTGTAAAAGCTGAACTGGCAGCTTACAAGGTCTAGGAGGACGAGCGCTTTGAGGTTAAACAGAGGGATTATCTCGACGCCCACGAATTTGGTCAAAAATTACCTATATGTGTACCTTTTTTATCGTTTATAGCTTATGCCATTGTTGAGACAGTTATAGGAATATTCTATCATAAGCGGTCGACTGATGAGAGACATAATAATCTTCAGAGAAAGTTTCAGAAAAATATTCTCTGACATATGGTTGTTATTCTGACAGAATGTTAGGATTCTCTGCTCATGTTGTCTGTTGAATATATCTCGGCCGTACTATAAGGCCAACCATCTTTATGCTTGTCCTCACATTAAGCTGCTTGGTTATGTACTGCATGGTGTTAGTAATTCATTTGGAAAGTAATATAATACATTGAGCGTACTGGAAATTCATTCGGAAAGTAATATGAAGCTAAGTGCCTTAGACTCGATCGGTCTTGAATCTGATTGGGCGTGTAATGGACTGCCCAGAGAAATGGAACTATGTTCTGAGAGATTCGATCGATACTTTAAGTCGATCGTACATATAATAATTTATAGGTAAAGTGAATCTAAGATTTGGAATTCTCACCGGGTTTATAAAGAGAGTTATCGTACACTTGTGCATATAGGAAATGGTATGGAGCCATGTGAACTCGTCCAACCCTATTATCGAATGGATACACAAGCGTATGGTCTCGTGGAAACCCGTAGACTTGGCCAGTAATAGGGTCGGTCGGGTGTGTATAGAGGGATTTGTAAGAATTAGGGAGATCGGCTCTTATGCTGACCAGACCTATAGTCGGTCGATTATGAGGTGGGTCAAACATCCCTTAAACTGCATCAGTTATTAAATGACCGGATATGCTAGCTTCTCAGTTCAAGAGTGCAATACTAAACTTCATATGTTCTACCGGCTTAAAGGCCAATCGACCCTCTTTTGAATGACTTGTAATCCGGTCGTTGGCACTGAGAGACTTCGCGTTGAACAAATAATAAAATCGGGTGAGGAACGTCATATCATCTTAACTTTAACTATCATATCATCTTAATTTTAACCACCACGTTATCTCCAAATCTGTCCGTTATATTCTGTCTCAGACACCTCTAGAAACTATAAAAGAAAGACGATAATTCATAGACAAAGTATGCTAATTCCACAAGATCATTTTTTTCTATTCCACTGGTCCCGTTTAAACATCGGAGGAGCTGCGCCGGGATTAGATCGGCACTCTTGTGTTAACTTTGGGCAAGACCATTATTTTATTAAGATACAGAGGCTATGAGGCCACAGGCGTCCAAGGAGCACTCAACCACATGCATCCAAATTCAGACAGTGATGATCCTTGAATGCTTCAAATAGTCTGCAAGATCTAGATACAAAGATTGCAAATGAACAACAACAGTTTCAGCAACCAAATCCAAAAATCAGAAAGCCACCTCCAGATTCAGCATAAGAAAAAAAAAAAAAATTATCTGTATAATATTTCCAGCATTTTCTCTCTTTTCATGTTTCACATCTCTCACGGGACTTAGCCTTGAGTCAAATTTTGTTATCTATTCACTGAAGACAGATGCAGAGAGTTTTGTTTGAATAGAACAGTTCATTTATTCTACTAGTTTGAAAATTCCGGATGCCAATTCTTTGGAATTGTCTGATACATACAGGAGAAGATTTTTGGGCCAAACCAAAAGTAACAAGCTTGAGTTGGAGATTTTGAAATAATGGATCTCAATCTCCACAAATTTCAATATAAGCATCACTGTCGAACAATTTTCTTGTTGCAAAGTCTCTTTCTGAAAATGATTGTTTCGTGTAGCAATAAATACTCCGGAAGCTTTCATCTCTCATTTTGTTAAAAACCCTTGGAAATGTGAATGAAAATTGAATGAGAAAGTGGACTTGAAATGCGTGTGGGAGCTTATTTCCACATTAAAAATTCTGTGGCACGAAGAAAATTGATCTACATAGAATCATAATTGTGTAATATTATCCTCACCGATTGACACAGTTGGTATCTATATGGATGATTGCTCTAATAAATTTGGGGTCAATTCTATATGATTGTAAAATGGGTTGTTATGTTAAAGTAAATGTCCCTTGTGATTTACCCCCTTACATAGAATATGGGACCGTCCTAAAAGGATTATTAAGATGATGATTTTATCTTTTTCGCTTCAATGATTGTATAATATTATGAATATGAAATAGAATCACAATTGTGTAGTATTATGAATATTAACGGGACGTGTGCTGTAAAAATGTATATCAGGATCTGAATTACATTTAATTCAGGTGACCGCTTCAATGATTGTATAATAGTATGAATATGAAATAGAATCACAATTGTATAGTATTATGAACAAGAACGGGATGTGTGCTGTAAAAGTGTATATCAGGATCTGAATTACATTTAATTCAGGTGACTCGTACACGGAAGTGCAAATTAGGACACTTAATTCCGATGACTCGTGTGCTAGCCTTGTGCGCTTTGAAATTAAATGGTCGGGCTAAAAATTACTCAAGTGAATGAATCAAATGTGTTGCCATTAGATCATATTTTTCCTGGGATGGGATCCTATGGTCCCCTTGTCCTGGTCCGCTCCTGGACTGAGACAAGGGGATTGGTGGGAGATAATGACCCCACCTGTTAGCAAGTGGGGGGTCATTATCCCCCATCAATGTAAAGATCGGACCAGTGAATGGTCCTGTCTTTGCGGACCAGAAGATCCGCCCCCATTTTTCCTACGACTCAAAATGTGTAATCGATGCATTAATAAATAACCTGAAATGGTCGGGTATTAATAGCTTATTTGTAACGGCCCGAGTGATAGCGATGCTAGCTACAACTGGGCGAAGATAGTTAATGACATTTATTCGGCCATTAATGAGTTCTTACCTTGGATAGAACTCACAAATATGCATAAATTCCCTCCAACTTCATCTCCCACCGTCTCCCCTCTTTGCCGAGAAATTCGCTCGACGACTCACATCCACTTCCTTGTTATAGAATTCAAATACATGCTAGTTTACCACTAACAACTAGTACTTGGTTGTAATATGATTGTTCTATTATATTTTGGAAAATAATCGTTTAACCTAGCCTCAAATTACCATCGGAGAGGACGGATCTATTTCAAGAATATTGTATTTAACACATGCCTTGATAGAACTAATTAAGCCTAGATTCCCACTCCAACTCGACATTTGGGTTAGCAGCTTAGTCGGATACTCAATCTACTCGGGCTGCTCGACACTTGAGTAGCTTTGTAGTCAACCCACTCGGCAATCAAACCAATCGGGAGCGCAGTCACTCGGCCTACTCGAGCAACTCGGCACTCGGCCTACTTGGCACTTGACTTACTCAGTCCACTCGGCTACTAGGCACTCAACTGCTCGCCACTCGGCCAACTTGAACACTCAATAATTCGGCACACTAGACCAGCTTGGGCACTCGGCCGACTTGGACACTCAACAGCTCGGCTCAGCTCAGCCTAGCCTTTCCAAGGCAGCAACTAGCAACTCGACGGATCCAATTCAATCTTTTGCATTTAATAATTTTAAATTATGTAATTTTTATTATCTCCCACAAATAAATCCAACAAAAGCTAGACAAAGTTCCTTTAGGTTTCCTAGAGGATTGATTGCCTATCGAAGAAGATGGAATCTAATGACTTTCAAGTCTAAGAGATAGTTAAATTGCAAAGACAAAGCAAGGGATGCCTCAAATTTAAGCCTGAAGTTGCTTTAATTAGCAATGTCAAGAAGTCCTTATCAAGTCTGCGAAAAGCTTAAGAGAAACTTTATCTTTATCGCGCTTAAAGTTTAGGTAAAACTTCATCTTCTTCTTCATTATTTTCTTTACTTCCATACTTTAGGATATTGGAGAGCTTTACCATGTGTTGTACGCGTGGGCACTTTGCACTCCAAAATCCTCCCTTTTGCCGATCTACGCGTCCTGCAATTGAAACAATGGTGCCGATCTACTTTGATCTTTCTAGAGATCGCCAACCACTTCTTCTTCTTCTTTTGAATTTCTGAACCGATCGCCATTGTCGCTGAATGGTCAAAGTTGGGAGGAAAAGGACCCCCAAAGTGCTTGCTGCAATAAAATCCCAGTCTAAACAGGGGAAGCTCGTCTCGTCTCGTCTCGTCTCGTCTCGTCTCGTCTGCTTTTGCAGCTTTGTGTTTCGCCGGAAAAATTGAAGTCGATGGAGTCTCCTGCTGCAGTGATCCTTGTATTGATCTTCAGTCTGTTGTCGTCCATGGCGTCTTCTTCCTACTACAGGTATGCGGATTGTGCTCCTTTCTTGTATCCCTGCGGCCATAAGAAGTTCAACGTCAGCTATCCGTTTCACGTCGATGGGCATCCCAACTACTGCGGCTACCCGGGGTACTTCCTCTGGTGCGACAAGGAGAAGTCTTGCATCATGATCAACATCAACGGCAAGAGCTACCAGGTGAAGAACGTGGACTATGTGAACCACCTGATCGACGTGGTTGACCGAGATCTCTTGTCGATGGACTGCCCTGTGCCGACCGAGAACGCCAGCATCGCCTCGCACCTGTACGGCTGCAGCGATCGCGATCGTAACGCCACGGTGTTCTCCGACTGCGATGCCGTCCCGGCGGGGCTCGATCCGATCAATTGCTCGAGTGGCGCCGCCGCCGGACGCCGGGGATACTACACGCTCAGAGAGGGCGTGTCGGCGGGGATCCCGTGCAACTCGACCGTGGTGGTGCCGATGCACCAGGGGGCGGCGGACAGGCTGGCGATGGGGGAGCTGAACTTCAGTAACGCGGTGGCCGATGGGTTCTCGGTGAGTTGGACGGCGGGGAGGGGGTGGTGCAGCGATTGCATTAACTCAGGCGGCCTGTGCGGGTTCGACGGCAGCTCTCCGACCAACAACAACACCTGTTTCTGCTCCTATGGATCAGGATTTCCGAGGTGCTCTAAAGGTACGATCTTCTTTAGATTCACCGGAATACCACAAATCAGAAAAGTCAACGCGATCTTCTTCAGGGGATAATTCTGACTTTCGTCGACACTATTTACGAATAGCTTTCTCAGAAAATTCCTAATTGCTACTGCAGGAAGATCTGGTCACAGGAGGGTGAAGATTGTAATCGGTAAGATCTCTTCCAGTGATGCTGGAACAGAATTTCTGCAATTCTGTGTATTCTTACATCTCCACGGCGAGCAGGTTCTGTGGCGGCAGCCGGCGTTTTGGTGCTACTCTGCGCTTGTTTTCTGTGCTTGAAGCGGAAGAGGAACAGAATGCATTCCCCATCCTCCAAATTTCTCGATCGAAATGCCTCTTTTAAGCCGAATCTGAAGGATTCTGAGCTCAACGCTGCTCGTCTACAGACCCATCTCTTCTCCTACGACGAGCTGCTGCAGGCGACGAACCGATTCGATCCCTCGAATGAGCTCGGCGATGGAGGCTTCGGCACTGTCTACAAAGGTAGTGAAGTTTGAGAACGAACGATTTGACTGGTCGCACGCACGCTCGCTCGCTCAAATGGCTTGGTGTCTGCAGGGAAGCTTCGAGATGGACGCACCATCGCCGTCAAGCGGCTCTACGAGAACAACTGCCGGCGGCTGGAGCAGTTCGTGAACGAGATCGAGATCCTGTCGCGGCTCCGGCACCAGAACCTCGTCAGCCTTTACGGCTGCACGTCGCCCCGCAGCCGGGGGCTCCTGCTGGCGTACGAGTTCGTGCCGAACGGGACGGTGGCGGATCACCTGCACGGCCGCCGCGCCGGCGAGGGAGTCCTCACGTGGCCTGTGCGCCTGGGCATCGCGATCGAGACGGCGGACGCCCTCGCGTACCTCCACGCCGTCAACCCTCCGATCATCCACCGCGACGTCAAGACCTGCAACGTCCTGCTCGACGGCAGCTTCCGCGTCAAGGTCGCCGATTTCGGGCTGTCGAGGCTCTTCCCCGAGGACGCGACGCACGTCTCGACGGCTCCGCAGGGAACGCCGGGGTACTTGGACCCCGAGTACCACCGGTGCTACCAGCTCACCAGCAAGAGCGACGTCTACAGCTTCGGCGTCATGCTGGTCGAGCTCATATCGTCGAAGCCCGCCGTCGACATGGCGAGGGACCGGAGCGAGATCAACTTGTCGAGCATGGCGGTGGCCAGAATCCAGAACGGTGACCTCGAGCAGCTGGTGGACGCCGGCTTGGGGTACCGATCCGATCAGGCGACGAGGAAGATGATCGCCATGGTGGCCGAGGTGGCGTTCAGGTGTTTGCAAGCCGATGGAAACATGAGGCCGTCCATAAAGGAGGTGCTCGACGAGCTGAGAGCCATAGAGATTGAGGGGCGGCGCAAAGTTGCCAAGAGTGGAGATGATGATGATGTTTCGTCGAATAAAGGAGCACCGACATCGCCGGACACGGTCATGAACAAGTGGATCAGCGGGACTACAATATCGAACGCAAGTGAGCACCGCACACAGTCGAGCACCAATGTCATCTAACACGGTCATGAACGAACACAAGTCAGCACGATGAAGCACCAATGTCACTCGGCACGGTCATGAACAAGCTAAGTAGGTTACACGAGTGAGCACCTAACACAATCATCGAACGATGGGGCACTAATGTCACTCGGCACGGTCATGAACAAGCTAAGTAGTCATCGAACGATCCAGCACCCATGTCACCTGACTCGATCATGAACAAGTGGATCAGTAGGTCTACAACATCAAACACAAACACAAGCGAGTGACCCATCGAACTTTTTATTAACCAATTTTGCCAAAGCTAAGTGTTTTTTAGAGGCATTGATCGGCCTAATGTTGTTTTGTTTGCTAAGCTTTCGATAAATGAGTTGGATTGGCGGAAGTGTACATAGCAAACTTTTTAGGATCACATAGTGATGTAGAATTTCATAGTGATGGGAACCAAGTTCCATATGTGAACTATGTACTGGATTAGGAGTGAAACATGTTGACTCAGGAGGGAAACAGGCCTAAAATATGATTTATATATTCTAGAAGGGATAAAATAAAAAAGGACTTGAACAGACTTAATATATAATGGTCATTTATGTTTTATAGTCAGTTGTATCTTTATAGTAGTTGTGTTAGCATTTTTTAGAATATATGTTATTATAAGTTTAAGGGAAGTTAGAGGAGAGAGATTTAAGAATTATTGTTAGAATAAAGCATTAGCTTTGACAAAAGCATTGTCTTTGGCTTATGGATTGAGTTTCTTTACCAGATTGTTTGTGTTAATCCTAATGCAATTCTGTGGTTTGTGTTTCTCTATTCTGAATTTTGGGATGCCAACATTGGTCTGACCTGTCAAACCTAAGAAGAGTTGTATGCTTAGAAGGAATACCAAAGATATCAGATAAGGTTAATGTTTTGGTAGAGAGAAGGACAATGTAAGAAGGAAATATGGAAGAAATGAGAGGTATTATGTTAACCCTATTCCTATTATTATGAGTTTCTATTTTTAGGTCTAATATTTAACTTCGATGTCTTAGGTTATCAACCATGTTAACCTTATTACTATTATTATATCTAAATTCATAATTATGCATGGATAAATAATCCACATTGTTATCTCTAGCATGTATGTTGTTAAAATTTGAATTAACATTAGAATTAAAGATCAAGTTATGGATTACCTTCCTACCTACCATTGGAGCTCCCCCTTGACAGGAGCATCCATATGGTTTCATTCTCTTCCATTGCTTCAATTGCTCAATCTTCATGAGCGCTCCCTTCCTTGGGTATTTAGAGTGGTAATGTCCCCTTTCACCACACGTGAAGCAAATGATGTGTCACTTCTTCTTCTTGGCATCATCTTTCCTAGAATCCACATTAGATTCTAAATGAACTTTAGTAGATTTAGGGTTTACCTCCTTTACTTTCTTGAGCGAAGGACATCTATTCTTGTAGTGTCCCATTTTCCCACACTCAAAGCATTTGATGTGGTCCTTCCTGCTCTTCCCGATAGATAAGGTTGAGGGTTGAACTTCCAATACTTCTTCTTCACCATCTTGGATTCTTCTTTCTCCTTCGAAGACATGGATGATTCCACTTTTTCCTCCTCCGAAGATGTGGCTGATTCCATTTCTTCCTCCTCATTGGATGTTGAGCACATATCAACATTTGATTGATCCTTCTCCTTCTCTTGGGCCAATGAGCCCCTCTCCTTGGGCTTCTTCAGTTCTTGTGCTTGTGCAGGATCTTCATGAAGAGAAATCACTTTGCTCCATAACTCATGAGCACACTTGTACTCACCTACACATGACGTAATATTAGAATATAATACATTCAATAGAATTCTAATTACCTTCTTGTCCACCTCCGATCGTAACCTTTGCTCCTCAATCCAATACCATAGCCAGAGACACTTTCCCTTCTTGTCTGTTAGAGCTTTGAAAGAAACTTCCAACGAGGTCCTTGGGCTCGTTCACTTCGTGTGCTTGTGTAGGATCTGTTGGTGCAACCTTAGTCAAGGTTGACCTGGTTGACCTAACTCGAGTTGACCTGACTCGAGTTGTATTTTGATGTTTGACTAGGAAGATTGTTGGTGCAACCTTAGGTCAAGGTTGACCTAGTTGAGTTGTATTTTGATATTTGACACTCGTGGAAGAGTTGTATTCTTGATATGGGACAAGAATAGATGTTTGGGAGATTATTGGTGCAACCGTAGGTCAAGGTTGACCTGGTTGACCTGATTCGGGAAAGAGTCCAAGTATGGAGACTTGGCAACGGAAAAGTCCAAGCAGGGAACTTGGCACTGGAAAAGTCCAAGCAGGGAGCTTGGCACGCGAAGAGTCCAAGTGTGGAGACTTGGCACGGGAAAAGTCCAAGTATGGAGACTTGGCACTGGAAAAGTCCAAGTATGGAGACTTGGCACGGAGAAGTCCAAGCAGGGAGCTTGGCACGAGGGAAAGTCCTAACTGGGATGTTAGGCAGTGTGGAAAGTCCTGGTGAGTGAAGCCAAGCAGTGGGAAAGTCCTAACTGGGATGTTAGGCAGTGTGGAAAGTCCTGGTGAGTGAAGCCAGGCAGTGGGAAAGTCCTAACTGGGATGTTAGGCAGTTGGAAAGTCCTAGTGAGTGAAGCCAGGCAGTGAGAAAGTCCTAACTGGGATGTTAGGCAGTGTGGAAATCCTGGTGAGTAAAGCCAGGTGAAAGTCCGGGTGAGTGAAGCCAGGCAAGGGAAAATCCAGATGGATCAGGGATGATCGGACATCTGGTGTTGAGGAAAGTCCAAGTAGGTCAAAGGGATTGACCGGACACTTGGCGGGGAATTCTAGCAGGTCAAGGGAGTGACCAGATGCTAGGAATGAAGTACCAACAGGTCGAGGTTGACCGAATGTTGGTTTGGAAGGCTTGGGACTTGGTTTGGGCAAAAATCAAGTCACTAGTTATCTGATCGGTCTGGTGACCGATCAGTGTGCTACTGATCGGTATCTGATCGGTCTGCAGACCGATCATAAGGTGATCAGTAGCCGCGAGAAAGACGCCTGATCGGTCTGTGGACCGATCAGGAGCTTCCCTGATCGGTCGTGGCGACCGATCCAGCTGTAGCCTGATCGGTCCACAGACCGATCAGAGTACGTACCGATCAGCGCAGGGCCTGATCGGTCCACAGACCGATCAGGGTTCTAGCCGTTGCAACGCAACGGCTAGTTTCTTCGCTGTTTCTTCTTCGCAGGTATAAAGGAGACGAGGGCATCTTCTGTGCTATAGCTTCTTCCTCTTCTCTTCTGCTACAGAGCTGCTGTTCTGGTGCTTGAGCTTTGTTGAGCTCTTCTTCGCAAGCTTCGCGTGAGCTTCTTCCTTCGGCTGGGACTCCGACTGAGCTGCTGCTGTGGTTGGCGTCTGAGAAGCTGTTGCTTCTTCAACAGTCGACAAGAAGGCAAGGGTTGTTTACATTTGTTGTGTATTTACTTCTTGCTTCTCTTGTATTTGTACTCCTTATCTTGCTGTTGCAAGAAGTAGTTGTGGCGAGGTTTCTCCACCCATAAGGAGCTCATATTTAGCCGGTTCTCCGGGGACTCATCCACCGACGGATTGGTAGGCTTCGTCCACCTTACGGACACGCCGAGGAGTAGGAGTTCATCTCCGAACCTCGTTACATCGGTTTGTTTTTCTTCTCCTTAGTTTCTTCCTTATATTTCCGCTGCGACTAACCCTAACTGTAGGAAGAACGCGAGAATTTAGGGCGGCTATTCACACCCCCCCTCTCTAGCCGAGTACGAACGATATCGAGCAAGACCGCTCTTCGACGGATCAACACCCGGGGGAGCACGGGCTAGAGATGGATCTCTATGGAGAAGATGTCACGATTCAACCCTTCTACGAGTCTCACGACAACTTCACATATTGGAAGGTAAGGATGATGTATTTTCTTAGGACTAATATGTTAAATTGGTTTTGTGTACAAGAAGGGTTTTCCCCTCCGATGGATGAGGAAGGAAAACCTATCAAGAAGAAGGAGTGGACGAAAGAGCAAATCCGACAATCCGAAATCAATGACGAGGTAACAAAAATTATTGAATTTGATTTACCTAATAATGTTTTGTGCAAGATAGATAGGTACAACAACGCCAAGGAATTGTGGAACAATTTGGCAAAATTCCATGAAGAGGAGCCTAGTGAACCAAGTAGCTCACATCATGGAGGAAGCGAATTGGGAGTTGAGGGTTACTCAACATCCAAGGAAAAAGAGGAGGAGAGCTCTTGTTCAAGATCGGAGCAAGAAGAGGCATCTACCTCCGGAAGGGATGAAGAAGAAAGCTCATCTACATCCACAACCCTAGGTAACTCAAACACTGTGATTTCAAGCAAATTACACATAATGTGTTTTGAGTGTAGGAAGTTTGGGCACTACAAGAGTAAGTGTCCAAAGAGGGTTAGAAAGACTCCACCGGCACCAAAGGTCAAGGAAGCCGGAGTCCCGACATGCAAGAGAAAGAAGCACGTGGTGTGCTTCCAATGCAAGCAACGGGGACACTATAGGAGTCAATGTCCAAGGGGGAGGCAACCTCACAAGGACAAGAGGCCAAACACGTGTAAAGGGGGAGCTAAGGCAAACCCTAAGGTAACATTTAAAGCTCATTCTTGCAATTCTAGTAGGATGCATGCTAGTAGTCTTATTGCCATTGTCAATAATGATAAGCATGTTAACACTAGAAATCGATACATGTGCTTAGGAGCCAAGCATGTTAGCCTAGATAAGAACAATTCTAGAAATGTTAACCCTAGAATTAACTCATCTAAGGCTAAGGAAAATCTAGATAGAAATCCCAAATCATCTAGACACATGCCTAGGAATACCTCAAAGAAAAATGATAAATCAAAACTTGAGGTATTAGAGAAAGAAAATCAAGTCTTGAGGTCAAGACTTGACTCTCTAGAAAAGACTCTTAAGGATTTGACTCTAGGGTCTAGGGGGCAAAAACCCAAGTCCAAGGACAAGAAAGGTTTGGGTCACAAACCTAAGTCCCAATTGGTCAAGCCCACTTATCATAATGTTTCATTCGATTATGGAACAAAACCTAGGGCTAGGAAGACCATTACCAAGGTCACAAGGGGAGTCACCCCTATAGTTGACCTTGATGAGACCCAAATGACCAAGGCTTTAAAGCCTAAGAGGGTCATTAGGAGGGTTGCTAGGGAAGTTATCCCTAGTGAATATTTAGTGAACCCAATGAGCTCTAATAGGTATTGGGTTCCTAGGAGCATCTTCTCTACCCCATAGATGGGTTAGAGAGTGTCAACTCCGATTAGAAGGGTAGTTAACCCAACTTTGAGGAAATTGACACTCAAGGAGCATTTTCAAGGTTTTGAGAACTTTTGAAAATGAAATGGAATTATCATTTACTCCTTTGAAGAGTTAAATGTGCCTAAAGATTGGAAATTTCATTTTTAATCTCAATTGGCACAATTTGGGAAAATCTAGAGAACTCTCGAAGAAAAAAAAATGAAACATGCCAAGTTTTGAGGATAAATTTGATCTTTAAGTGGCATGAATTAATCTAGAGTTCAAGAAGTGTCAAAATTAAGATTTTGGCATTTTGGGGCAATCTAGGATTAAATTTGAAGTTAGCCAAGTGGTTAAGGATACTTAGATAGGTAATCTAGGTATATTTATTTATGCTAAATCTTGCCATGATTGTTTGTCCTCACATGTCATGACATCATGTTTAGTTTTATTATCATTTGAAATGTCATGATAATGCTCAGGCTAGTTTTTATGTCATGTTTATTTAAGTTTCAAACTTTATGCCATGACATCATGACATTGGCACATGTTTTCATTTATGATACCATTTTATATCATGTCATCATCTCTTGCATTAATAATCAATTGAATTGATTTAAGGATGAAAAACACATTTTGATATTGAGATCAAATTTGTGTTTAGAAAATGCATGAAACCTTAGTCTAAGATACCTAAACCCATATCTCACATCAAAATTGCCATGGATGTGTTTGATACACTTTAGATGTGTGTGAGATATTAGGATCATGAATTAGGATCAAGGTGCATAGTTCTTGTACCTAGATGAGCCTAATTCAAGAAATGGAGGATCATAGGGAAAGATTGTGTACAAGTCATGTACATTTAGCCCTAAGATTATGGTCCTAAATTAAAAGGTTTAAAATCATTTTGAAATTGATTTGAAAAACCTTGATGAAGCCATCTTAGTGATTGCATTCATCATTGAACATTGTGATACAAAGTTGAGTTAAACTTGAACTATTTCAAAGTTTTTGAACTTTGTATCAAGATTGAAAAATGGAAGTTATTTTCATAGAAAACTATTTTTCCATGATAGTATATGTTATGAGGGATGTATCATCAAAATTTCACAATTTTTGGAATTTTCTGAAATTTGTTGTGAGTTTCTGAATTTCGGGAGAAGGAAATCAGAACTCGAGTCTGTCCAAGGCTGGATCGGTCACTGGACCGATCCAGAGGGGTCCTAATCGGTCCGGTGACCGATCAGGCGTGCTGAATTTGCTGAATTTCGACTGTGGTCTGAAATTTCAGCTGTGGGAGTTGAGTTTCGGGTTTTCTAAAGGTTTGAAACTCTCCAAGACATTGTTGGTGCAATGGTCAAGGGGGAGTTGACCTTTAGGGGGAGTCTTAACTAATTGTCAAGGGGGAATTGACTTTTAGGGAGAATTGACTTTTAGGGGGAGTTTTTACTCCTTAATACTTTTTGAGGATTAGTGATATGAGATTGCCACTAAGTTGATTGTTGGGTTTAGTATCAAGGGGGAAATTAAGGGTTTCAATGAAAGGTATGAGACTTTCATTAGGAAGAAACTCTTGACCTTGATTCCCTCTTTTTGATGTGTGTCAAAAAGGGGGAGAGATGTCTCAGGGGAGAGAGTGTAGGTTTTGGAAGAATGTTCAAGGAATAACTTTGGAAAACCTAAGTTAGGTTATCGGGTTAACCTAATTTGATTTTGGATTCTGTCAAACATCAAAAAGGGGGAGATTGTTGGTGCAACCTTAGGTCAAGGTTGACCTGGTTGACCTAACTCGAGTTGACCTGACTCGAGTTGTATTTTGATGTTTGACTTAGGAAGATTGTTGGTGCAACCTTAGGTCAAGGTTGACCTAGTTGAGTTGTATTTTGATGTTTGACACTCGTGGAAGAGTTGTATTCTTGATATGGGACAAGAATAGATGTTTGGGAGATTATTGGTGCAACCGTAGGTCAAGGTTGACCTGGTTGACCTGATTCGGGAAAGAGTCCAAGTATGGAGACTTGGCAGGGAAAAGTCCAAGGAGACTTGGCACGGAAAAGTCCAAGCAGGGAGCTTGGCACGCGAAGAGTCCAAGTGTGGAGACTTGGCACGGAAAAGTCCAAGTATGGAGACTTGGCGGAAAAGTCCAAGTATGGAGACTTGGCACGGAGAAGTCCAAGCAGGAACTTGGCACGAGGAAAGTCCTAACTGGGATGTTAGGCGGTGTGGAAAGTCTGGTGAGTGAAGCCAGCGGTGGGAAAGTTCTAACTGGGATGTTAGGCGGTGTGGAAAGTCCGGTGAGTGAAGCGAGGCGGTGGGAAAGTCCTAACTGGATGTTAGGCGGTTGGAAAGTCCTGGTGAGCCAGGCGGTGAGAAAGTCCTAACTGGGATGTTAGGCGGTGTGGAAATCTGGTGAGTAAAGCCGGTGAAAGTCCGGGTGAGTGAAGCCGAGCAAGGGAAAATCCAGATGGATCGGGGATGATCGGACATCCGGTGTTGAGGAAAGTCCAAGTAGGTCAAAGGATTGACCGGACATGCAATTTCTAGCAGGTCAAGGGTGACGGATGCTAGGAATGAAGTACCAACAGTCGAGGTTGACCGAATGTTGGTTTGGAAGGCTTGGGACTTGGTTTGGGCAAAACCAAGTCACTAGTTATCTGATCGATGCGGTGACCGATCGGTGTGCTATCGATAAGTCAAAATAGAGCTCAGTTCGAGTGAAACCGAATTGGTTCATGGCCGATCGAGCTCAATTTTCCTCCACTCTGTTCTAGGAATGTGTCGAGTGAGCACCGAATTAGGTGTTGTACCCCATGAGACCGATCAGGCATCCTCCCGATCGGTCCACGACCGATCGAACTCTAGCGAGACCCAACAGGCTAGTTTCTTCGCTGTTTCTTCTTCGCAGGTATAAAGGAGACGAGGGCATCTTCTGTGCTATAGCTTCTTCCTCTTCTCTTCTGCTACAGAGCTGCTGTTCTAGTGCTTGAGCTTTGTTGAGCTCTTCTTCGCAAGCTTCGCGTGAGCTTCTTCCTTCGGCCGGGACTCCGACTGAGCTGCTGCTGTGGTTGGCGTCTGAGAAGCTGTTGCTTCTTCAACAGTCGACGAGAAGGCAAGGGTTGTTTACATTTGCTGTGTATTTACTTCTTGCTTCTCTTGTATTTGTACTCCTTATCTTGCTGTTGCAAGAAGTAGTTGTGGCGAGGTTTCTCCACCCATAAGGAGCTCATATTTAGCCGGTTCTCCGGGGACTCATCCACCGACGGATTGGTAAGCTTCGTCCACCTTACGGACACGCCGAGGAGTAGGAGTTCATCTCCGAACCTCGTTACATCAGTTTGTTTTTCTTCTCCTTAGTTTCTTCCTTGTATTTCCGCTGCGACTAACCCTAACTGTAGGAAGAACGCGAGAATTTGGGGCGGCTATTCACACCCCCCTCTCTAGCCGAGTACGAACGATCCTAACAGGATCTTCATGAAGAGCAATCACTTTGCTCCATAACTCATGAGCACATTTGTACTCACCTACATGTGACACAATATGAGAAGGTAATAAATTCAATACAATTCTAATTACCTTCTTATCTGCCTCTGATTGTAGCCTTTGTTCCTGTGTCCAATACCATAGCTGGAGGCGCTTCCCCTTCTTGTCTGTTGGAGATTCGAAAGGAACTTCCAATGCGGTCCAATGGTCCTAATCTATTTGGAACCAGGTCTCTAAATGCTTCCTCCAATACTAGAAGTCTTCTCGATCGAATGGAGGTGGGATTCAGATATCTCATCCTAATGGTCCTTCTGCCGACTCCATGTTTTTCCTCTAGCACTTACTCCTCTCGGTGATTAGTCCAATGAAGAGCAACCCCGCACTAATACCAATTATTGGGACCTTGATGCTCGGCTAGAGGGGTTGAATAGTCGATCACCCACTTTGATCGCTTTCTACATTTGTTAGCGCAGTAGAATACCAAAATAAATAAAGGAAAACTAAAACCTAGAGGTTATAAACAAAACAATCAAACCTCTAACATGTTGATTTAGCGTGGTTTGGAGATTAGGACTCCTACTTCAAGGCTTGTCTGTAAGGTGGATGACCCCAACGATCCTTCGGTGGATCAATCCCCGGCAAAATCCGACTAGTGAATGACTCCTTGATGGAGAAACCTTGTCACAAACTCGATTACGTGGACTTGGATCATGAGATCTTGGAGATTCTAATTAAGGGTTAACTACTTCTAATTTTGTCACCCAAGCCAGCCATCCCACGTTTCATTATATAGAACTTGGAAGAAAACATCCAAGCTATTTTCCCGCTACCAGTCGACTAGTAAAGTCACTAGTTGACTGGCGACTACTGAACTTTCTGTTTCTCAACCACCAATCGATTGCGGCATACCCCAATTGACTGGGACATACACCAATCGAATGGTAAATCCTAATGTTAGGGTTTTAACCCCTAGTACAATCACTCATGCACTCGTCCTCGCCCGCACAACCTTGACCTTGCTTCTTGTTGGTTGCTATACGGAATATGGTACTGGTTCCCTTGTACAAAAATTTTGTATAAGTCCTAAACCTTTCCTAACAACCTATTGTGTTATTTAGAAATTAAATTCGGAATTACAAACGGAACTTAACATTATTGATTCCAAATTTAACTTATATGTTCTTAGAGGTTTAGACTTAGATCGCAAATGATACTTAACATTATAGATCCAAATCCACCTATGTTACAAATTCAATTAAATATTTATTTCAAAAATCGGCTCCCAAGTCAAACATGGCGAGGTACTTGGCCTTCTTGGGTATGAGAACATCCACCACTGCCTCGATAAAGCCTCTTAACAAAATTCAACATTTAATTTCCTTATAGTAACCCTAGGTTTAACCAAAAAGAACTATCGAATCACAAGTTCGAAAAACAAAAGAAACACAAAATCGAAAACATAAATTCGATTACCTAGATTCATTAGCCTCTTGTGTTTGGTATTTCAAGATCTAAATAAAAGGATGTATTAGTTATGATGTGAAAACTAATAACTAGTTATACATTTTATAGCTTATAGACCTCATGATCTTTTGTCGTATTCCTCTTCTTATCTCAGACGTCATGTGGGTGATGATCTATCGAGACGAGAATCCACCCAAGCTTCCTTCTTCTCCAAGCAAGTTTCGGCCACCACAAGAACTCCAAGAGAGGATAAGGTTCGGCCACCACCACCAAGCTCCAAGGGATGCTAGAAACAAAACCTCCTTTCTCTACTTCTTCTCCAAGCAAAATCCGACAACCAACAAGCTCCTTGAGGGTTGATGTCGCCGACCACCAATGACGAAGAAAAGGAGGAGAGGAAGAAGATGAGGGTCGGCCACTGATAACCATGATTTTACTATATTATTTTGAATCATAATGCATATTTTTATTGGTCTATTCATAACTTAAATTCACATTTACATTACATTTTGTAATTGCATTTGATTTTGGACTTAATTGTAAATTAGCTTATTTTCATGGTATTTGATGCTAATATTTGATTATGATTTTGTAGGCATCAAAAGAGTCATGGACCCGATCAGATCAGGCCACATTTGGGCTCAAATCTAGGATTAAACGAAGTGATCAAGCCTTGGAGTGTTTTGGACCGTCCATTGAAGATTAAGTAGATCTGAGCCATCTGTCAAGCATCTGGTTCATCCGACCTAATGAGGAGTACATCTGGACCATAGATGAAGATCAGAACTGTTGGATCGGATTTTAGGCTATTTTCCACCGTTGATCAAGCTCCGAAGCATCTCAGCCGTTGGATCAAATCTGAGGAGATTTAAAACCAGCGTGAGAAGTTACAGTGCTCGGGCTCGGCTTTGCGATTTTCGCTACAGTGTCTTCGTCTTCTTCACAACGTCGGCCGAGTTCCCATTCCGATTTCCAGATCCGGCTTCTTCTTCTTCTTCAACGACGACGATCTCCAGCTGCTGGTGTCTATCTTCCGGTGATCAGAGAGCGACAGAGGGAGGTTTCTCAGCTGCGACTTGGGTTTTAATCACTGTCGCGATCCTGTTTGAGGGAGGTTTCTTGGACAGCGATCTTCGCATCCAACAGAGCTTAGAGGGAGGTTTCTTTGAGTCTCTGATCTTCTTCCGACTCTCATTCCGCAGCTAAATTGGTGAGATATGATCAATCACATTAGTTTGGGTAATTTCGAAATCCATGCTCTGTTCTTCGGCTATTGGGATTACCAGATGGTTGTGAGTTTGAGGGGAGGTTTCCAAGGGCTATGAGCATCCTCTGGTGATAGTTGGAAGCTTGGTCAATTGTAGTTTGATGCTTGAGGGGAGGTTTTCGATGGCATCACTGTTTCACAGCAGGTTGAGAGGAAGTTGAGTTCAGGATTTGTTTGAGGAATGTTTAGGGTTTTGATTTCTTAATTCTTGTCTTAGAATTGTTCATTACCTTGCTCAGAGCTTAAGATCTAATAGAGTATATTGCATTTTCCATTTCCTATTTCAGTTTTTGATTGAATTTTCTTTTGCAATCCCCGGTTCTGATTTCTAACTTATAATTATGATATTGTACAGTATTTGCAATCTGTATTTTGTTAAACTTCTTAATTCATATGCAAATTCGTTTATGATTTAATGTAGAAATTCTGATTAGCATTAGTTAGTTAAGTTGAGAGTATTTAGTTAGTTTGGCTTTGATGTCTGCACTGGATCTGTTATCACTGGAATATGTTGTTTAAGGTTTTTAATGCTTGACTTAAGTTTTGATGGTTACTCCTATTCAACATTCTTTGGTTTAAGCATTTGAGTTTAACTATTGTTGTTGATTATAAATGTGAATGGAATGTTATTTTGGCTTCTACAAGTTTTATTGGTGATTAGATCTATTGTTGCTGAATTGTGAATGTTAGAATCCGAATTTAATAGAAACTAATCTGATGAGAAGAATTGGATCCTATTTAGAAGAAAATAATCCTTCTCTGATTCTATCAGTGATTTTATTAGATGAAGCCAATTTATTATGTGAATCAAGTGGAAATGTCATACGGAACTTGTCGATGTAGGAATTCAATTTAAATCAATTCTATAGCAATGACACACTCACTAGTTAACCTTGGAAAAATACGGCTTGAGACTCCTTACTACACGAGTTTTCTTAGGTTAATTGAGTTCCTATCTTTATCAATTTGGGGTGCCTTGTGACATGCAAAATGACCGACACCAGCCACCACAAGGAAGAGAGGAATAATAGATGATAGGTTGTGAGGTGAGATACCTCTACCCTCTCTTTTATATTCCTTAGTCTTGGCAAATAAGGAAAGTTTTAATAAAAACTTCCTTATTCTCTTTGCCAAAGAAAGAAAATTTTAATTGATTAAAACAATTTCCTTTTCTCTATCAATGTGGTCGGCCATATCTAATCCTCCAAGGAAGGAAAGTTTTAAACACAAAATTAAAACTTCCTAATTTGTTTTCGAAAATTTTTAAATAAAAATTTCTCTTTTAAAAATTCCCTTCATGGTTGGTCATAAAAGGAAACTTTTATAAATTAAAATCTCTCTATTAAAACATGTGGATGATTTACAAAAAGTAAATTTTTTTCTAAAATTAAAATCTTCCTTTCAATCTACAAATAAGGAAAGATATCAAATCTTTTCTTAATCTTTTGTAGAAACTATTGTTGGGACCGAATGTGTAGCTAGAGGAAGGGGTGAATAGCTCGGCGCGCTCCTCGTGATTGTCGTTGCTTGTTTCTTCAAAGATATGCAGCGGAAATACAAGAAACAATACATACAACGCTAACAAAAGAATTTACTTGGTATCCATCTCAAGATGAGGTGACTAATCCAAGGATCCACACACACGAGCACTCTCCACTATGGAAAATGTTAGGATCCTTCGTACGGCTAGAGAGGGGGGTGTGAATAGCCGACCCCAAATCGCTCACGTTTCTTTCTACAAACTAGGGTTAGCGCAGCGGAAAATACAACAAAGAAACGAAAGAGAAGAAAACCAAACCTTAACACAAGGATGTAACGAGGTTCGGAGATTAGGGCTCCTACTCCTCGGCGTGTCCGTAAGGTGGACGAGCCCTGTCAATCCGTCGGTGGATGAATCCCCGGAAACTCGGCTAATAAATACTCCTTATGGGTGGAGAAACCTCGCCACAGTCTTTTGCAACAGCAAACAAAGGAGTACAACAATAGAGACAACAAACAAGAACAACAGAAATTGTAAAACACTTGCTTGCCTCTTGTTGTCGACTGGAACCTTGATGAAGCAGCAGCTTCTCAGATCCAGCAGCTAGAACACCAGCAGGAAACTCACGCAGAGCTTCAGCAGCGATGAGAGCTCAGCAAAGCTCAAGAGCACAACAGCAGCTCTGTAGCAGAAGAGAAGAGGAAGAAGTAGAAGAAGAAGAAGGAGGCTCGCAGCAGCAGCCCTCCTTTTATAACCTGCGAAGAAAACGAAGAAACACAGAAGAAATCTAGCCGTTGCGTCGCAACGGCTAGTGCCTGGATCGGTCTGTGGACCGATCAGGCTCCATGTGGATCGGTCCACAGACCGATCCATTCCCTCCTCCTTTGCTTCTGTTCCGTCCATGGACCGATCAACCTCTGATCGGTCCGGGGACCGATCGGGAGGTTCCCTGCCGATCAGCCCCTCTCGCGCCTCGCTCTGTTCGGCTCGATCGCCCGATCGGTCACCGGACCGATCAGTTAACACATGATATCACTGTTACTCGATCGGTCACCAGACCGATCAGAATATTCTCGATCTTTGGATCGATCACGGATCGATCCGACTCATGGTTTCGCCCAAACCAAGTCCAAACCAACATCCGGTCAATCTTGACTGTTGGTACATTGCGCCTAGCATCCGGTCACTCCCTTGACTGCTAGGACTCCCCGCTAAGTGTCCGGTCAATCCCTTTGACCCACTTAGACTTTTCTCTCCGTGCCAAGTATCCGGTCACTCCTATGACCTACTTGGACTTCCCATCACCGGATGTCCGATCACCCTTGATCCATCTGGATTTTCCCTTGCCCGGCTTCACTCACTGGGACTTTCACCAGCTTCATCCACTGGGTTTTCACCGGCTTCACTCACCAGGATTTCCACCTGACTTCACTCACCAGGACTTTCCAACTGCCTAACATCCCAGTTAGGACTTTCTCATTCACCTAGCTTCACTCACTAGGATTTTCACCTGGCTTCACTCACCAGGATTTTCCCGAATGCCTGGCTTCACTCACCAGGACTTTCACCTTCACCTAGTTTCACTCACTAGGATTTTCACCTGGATTCACTCACCAGGATTTCCCGACTGCCTGGCTTCACTCACCAGGACTTTTCCCCGTGCCAAGCCTCCATACTTGGACTTTCCGCGCGCCAAGCTCCTGCTTGGACTTTTCCCCGTGCCAAGTCTCCGTACTTGGACTTTTTCCTGAATTAGGTCAACCAGGTCAACCTTGACCTACGGTTGCCCCAATAATCTCCCAAACATCTATTCTTGTCCCATATCAAGAATACAACTCTTCCACGAGTGTCAAACATCAACATGCAACTCAACTAGGTCAACCTTGACCTAAGGTTGCACCGACAATCTTCCTAAGTCAAACATCAAAATACAACTCGAGTCAGGTCAACTCGAGTCAGGTCAACCAGGTCAACCTTGACCTAAGGTTGCACCAACAATCTCCCCCTTTTTGATGTTTGACAAAACCCATAATCAAGTTAGGTTAACCCGATAACCTAACTTAGGTTTTCCAATCGTCTTCCAATGTCCAATGTTCTTTCCTTGAACATTCTCTGGACATTCTCCCCTTAGGTTAACCCGATAACCTAACTTGGGTTCTCCAATAATTCTCCCCCTTTTTGACACACATCAAAAAGAATTCCAATGTTCTTCCTTGAACATTCCTTGACATTCTTCCCCTAGCTTAGGTTAACCCGATAACCTAACTTGGGTTCTCCAATAATTCTCCAATGAACACTCTCCCCTTTTTGACACACATCAAAAAGAAAAAAAGATGGTATCAAGGTCAAGAGTTTCTTCCTAATGAAAGTCCCATACCTTTCATTGAAACTCTTAATTTCCCCCTTGATACTAAACTCAACAATCAACTTAGTGATAATCCCATATCACTAATCCTCAAAAGTCTTAAGGAGTAAAAACTCCCCCTAAAAGTCAACTCCCCTTGACAATTAGGTAAAACTCCCCCTAAAGGTCAACTCCCCCTTGACCATTGCACCAACAATGTCTTTGTGAGTTCCAAACCTTTAGAAATCCAAAAACACCATTTCCATAACTGAAATTTCAGACAACAGCTGAAGAATCAGAAATTCGGCACGCCCTGATCGGTCCCCAGACCGATCAGCCCTTCACCAGATCGCACTCGTGCTACTGGAACTCACTGGATCGGTCTGCAGACCGATCCATGCTTCCACACGGACCTGGACCGATCAGGGAACCTCCTGATCGGTCCCCAACCTGATTCTGATTTCTAAATTTCCTTCCAGAAATTCAGAAACTCCTAGAAAATTCCAGAAAATTCGAAAAATTGTGAAATTTTGAGGATACATTCCTCATAACATATACTATCATGGAAAAATAGTTTTCTATGAAAATAACTTCCATTTTTCAATCTTGATACAAAGTTCAAAAACTTTGAAATAGTTCAAGTTTAACTCAACTTTGTATCACAATGTTCAATGATGAATGCTATCACTAGGAAAGCTTCATCAAGGTTTTTCAAATCAATTTTAAAATGCTTTTAAAACCATTTGAATTTGGGACCATAATCTTAGGGCTAGATGTACATGACTTGTACACAAGCTTTCCCTATGATCCTTAATTTCTTGAATTAGGGTCATCTAGGTACAAGGACAATGCACCTTGATCCTAACTCATGATCCTAATATCTCACACACATCTAAGGTGTATTAAACCACATTCAAGTCAATTTGATGTGAGATATGGGTTAAGGTCAACTTAGGCTAAGTTCTCATGCATTTTCTAAACACCAATTTGATCTCAATATCAAATTATATGTTTGTCCTTAAATCAATTTCATTGATTATAATGCAAGAGATGATGACATGGCATAAAATGATATCCTAAGTAAAAACATGTGCCAATGTCATGATGTCATGGCATAAAGTTTGAAAACTTAAATAAACATGACATATAGATAACCTAAGCATTATCATGACATTTCAAATGATAATACAATAAATATGATGTCATGGCATGGCATATGGCAACCAATCATGGCAAGTTAGCACAAATAAAATACCTAAATTCCCTATCTAAGTATCCTTAGCCTTTGCTAACTTAAAATCTAACCCTAGATTGCCCATATATCCCTAAGAGAAAACCAAAATCCCAATTATGGTATTTCTCTAGGTTTTCTTAAATTGTGCCAAATAAGATTAAAAATGAAATTTCCAATCTTTAGGGACATTTAACTCTTCAAAGGAGTAAATGATAATTCCATTTCATTTTCAAAAGTTCTCAAAACCTTGAAAATGCTCCTTGAGTGTCAATTTCCTCAAAGTTGGGTTAACTACCCTTCTTATTGGAGTTGACACTCTCTAACCCATTTATGGGGTAGAGAAGATGCTCCTAGGAACCCAATACCTATTTGAGCTCATTGGGTTCACTAAATATTCACTAGGGATAACTTCCCTAGCAACCCTCCTAATGACCCTCTTAGGCTTTGAAGCCTTGGTCATTTGGGTCTCGTCAAAGTCAACTATAGGGGTGACTCCCCTTGTAACCTTGGTAATGGTCTTCCTAGCCCTAGGTTTTGTTCCATAATCGAATGGAACATTGTGGTAAGTGGGCTTGACCATTTGGGACTTAGGTTTGTGACCCAAACCTTTCTTGTCCTTGGACTTGGGTTTTTGACTCTTAAACCCTAGAGATGACTTCTCCATGTTTTTAAGAGCCTTTTCTAAATTATCAAGTCTTGACCTCAAGACTTGATTTTCCCTCTCTAATACCTCAAGTTTTAATTTGTCATTTTCTCTTGAGATATTCCTAGGCATGTGTCTAGTCTTCTTGGGATTTCTACCTAGGTTTTCCTTAACTTTAGAAGCGTTAATCCTAGGGTTGGTATTTCTAGTGTTATCCTTACCTAGGCTAACATGTTTAGCTCCTAAGCACATGTATTGGTTCCTAAAGTTAACATGCTTATCATTATTAACAATTGCAACAAAACTACTAGCATGAGTTTTATTAGAATTGCAATAATGAACCTTAGAGGTTACCTTAGGGTTTGCCTTAGCTCCCCCTATCGATGTGCCCGGTCTCTTGCCCTTGTGAGGTTGCCTCCCCCTCGGACAATGGCTCCTATAGTGTCCCCTTTGCTTGCATTGGAAGCACACGATGTGCTCCTTGCCCTTGCGTTTCGGGACTCCGGCTTCCTTGACCTTTGGCGCCGGTGGAGTCTTTCTTACCCTCTTTGGACACTTACTCTTGTAATGTCCATGTTCCCTACACTCAAAGCACATAATGTGTAATTTAATTGAACTTAAATTGCTTGAGTTACCTAGGGTTGAGGGTGGATGCGAGCTCTCTTCTTCATCCCTTTCGGAGGTAGAAGCTTCTTCTTCTTGCTCCGAACTTGAAGAAGAACTCTCCTCCTCTTCGTCCTTAGATGTTGAGTTACCCTCAACTTATAATTCCTCTCCTCCATGATGTGAGCTACTTGGCTCACTTAGCTCCTCTTCATGGCTTGAATTTGAGCTTCCCTCATGGAACTTGGCCAAGTTATCCCATAATTCCTTGGCATTGTTGTAACCTATCTTACACAAGATGTTAGAAGGCAATGAAAATTCAATTATTCTCGTTACCTCTTCATTGATTTCGGATTTGTGAATTTGTTCTCTTGTCCACTCCTTCTTCTCAAGTGGTTTTCCTTCCTTATCCACCGGAGGAATAAAACCTTCTTGTACACAAAACCAATTCATTATGTTAGTCATAAGAAAGTACTTCATCCTTACCTTCCAATACGCGAAGTCACCGCATTCGTAGAAGGGTGGAATGGTGATGTCTTCTCCATAGAGATCCATTCTCTAGCTTTGCTCCCACGGGTGTTGATCCGATGAAGAGCGACCTCACTCTGATACCACTTGTTAGGATCCTTCGTACTCGGCTAGAGAGGGGGGTGTGAATAGCCGCCCCAAATCGCTCACGTTTCTTTCTACAAACTAGGGTTAGCGCAGCGGAAAATACAACAAAGAAACGAAAGAGAAGAAAACCAAACCTTAACACAAGGATGTAACGAGGTTCGGAGATTAGGGCTCCTACTCCTCGGCGTGTCCGTAAGGTGGACGAGCCCTGTCAATCCGTCGGTGGATGAATCCCCGGAAACCCGGCTAATAAATACTCCTTATGGGTGGAGAAACCTCGCCACAGTCTTTTGCAACAGCAAACAAAGGAGTATAACAATAGAGACAACAAACAAGAACAACAGAAATTGTAAAACACTTGCTTGCCTCTTGTTGTCGACTGGAACCTTGATGAAGCAGCAGCTTCTCAGATCCAGCAGCTAGAACACCAGCAGGAAACTCACGCAGAGCTTCAGCAGCGATGAGAGCTCAGCAAAGCTCAAGAGCATAACAGCAGCTCTGTAGCAGAAGAGAAGAGGAAGAAGTAGAAGAAGAAGAAGGAGGCTCGCAGCAGCAGCCCTCCTTTTATAACCTGCGAAGAAAACGAAGAAACACAGAAGAAATCTAGCCGTTGCGTCGCAACGGCTAGTGCCTGGATCGGTCTGTGGACCGATCAGGCTCCATGTGGATCGGTCCACAGACCGATCCATTCCCTCCTCCTTTGCTTCTGTTCCGTCCCTGATCGGTCCATGGACCGATCAGAACCTCTGATCGGTCCGGGACCGATCAGGCTGTCCTGATCGGTCCCGGACCGATCAGCCCCTCTGCGCCTCGCTCTGTTCCACGATCGACTCACGATCGGTCACGGACCGATCGGTTAACACTGATATGCCAGCGATGTGTTACGATCGATCACCGGCCGATCGAGAATATTCTCGGTATCACTGGATCGATCACCAGATCGATCCAGCTCATGGTTTTCGCCCAAACCAAGTCCAAACCAACATCCGGTCAATCTTGACCTGTTGGTACATTGCGCCTAGCATCCGGTCACTCCCTTGACCTGCTAGGACTCCCCGCTAAGTGTCCGGTCAATCCCTTTGACCCACTTAGACTTTTCTCTCCGTACCAAGTATCCGGTCACTCCTATGACCTACTTGGACTTCCCATCACCAGATGTCCGATCACCCTTGATCCATCTGGATTTTCCCTTGCCCGGCTTCACTCACCAGGACTTTCACCCTGCTCCATCTGGGTTTTCACTTGCCCGGCTTCACTCACCAGGACTTTCCACCTGGCTTCACTCACCAGGATTTCACACTGCCTAACATCCCAGTTAGGACTTTCTCATTCACCTAGCTTCACTCACTAGGATTTTCACCTGGCTTCACTCACCAGGATTTTCCCGAATGCCTGGCTTCACTCACCAGGACTTTCACCTTCACCTAGCTTCACTCACTAGGATTTTCACCTGGATTCACTCACCAGGATTTCCCGACTGCCTGGCTTCACTCACCAGGACTTTTCCCCGTGCCAAACTCCCTGTTTGGACTTTCCCCGTGCCAAGCCTCCATACTTGGACTTTCCGCGTGCCAAGCTCCTGCTTGGACTTTTCCCCGTGCCAAGTCTCCGTACTTGGACTTTTTCCTGAATTAGGTCAACCAGGTCAACCTTGACTTACGGTTGCCCCAATAATCTCCCAAACATCTATTCTTATCCCATATCAAGAATACAACTCTTCCACGAGTGTCAAACATCAACATGCAACTCAACTAGGTCAACCTTGACCTAAGGTTGCACCGACAATCTTCCTAAGTCAAACATCAAAATACAACTCAAGTCAGGTCAACTCGAGTCAGGTCAACCAGGTCAACCTTGACCTAAGGTTGCACCAACAGAAAATACTCCTTTACGGTAACTACCGAAGACGGAGAAGTCTTTACAAACTCACACAACAAACAAGAAGAGAAGAAGAAGCAACTACAAATAAATCTTACAAGATTGTATACAATAAGCCCTAGCTAGCTTCTTCCTCTTGCTTGGGATGCCTCTTGACCTTGGAAACGCTGCTCCAAGAAGCTTCAAGAACTGGTGGTGAGCTCCGGAGAAAAAAACCTAGAAGATCGTTGTGCTCGTGGAGAAGAAGGCCGAGAAAACTCTGATGAGTTCTGCGCACGCCAACGGCTAAATACGACGCCAATGGTCGGATCGCTCCTAATCGATTGAGGAGGATTTGGATCGATCCACCGATCGATCCAGAGCGCCTCTGTGCTCTCGGGAATTGCCTGGATCGATCGGCCGATCGATCCAGGGCTTATCGCACGAAGTCGTAGCTTCCAATCGAGCGCCCGATCGATTGGGGGCTCTGATCGATCGATTGATCGATCCAGAGCTGTTCTGTTCGCTCGATGTTTCTCCCCAATCGATCCACTGATCGATTGGGAGAAGGCTTGTCACGAGGACTCACCCAATCGATCGATTGGGCATGTGCCAATCGATCAACTGATCGATCCGGCTCCTTGTTTTTGCCCAAAAATAAGTCCAAAGTCCCCTAAACCAACATCTGGTCAACCATGACCTGTTGGTCCATCATGCCTAGCATCCGGTCACCCTTGACCTGCTAGGACTCGCTCACCAAGTGTCCAGTCAATCCCTTTGACCCACTTGAACTTTTCCTCCTCATGCCAAGTATCCAGTCAATCCCTTTGACCTTCCTGATCTTTCCAACTCGTGCCAAGTATCCGGTCAATCCCTTTGACCTACTTGGACTTTCCAACACCAGATGTCCGATCAGCCTTGATCCATCTAGATTTCCTCGTGCCTGGCTTCACTCACCAGGACTTTTTCCAATTGCCTGGCTTCACTCACCAGGACTTCCAACTGCCTAGCTTCACTCACTAGGTCTTTTACCTGGCTTCACTCACTAGGATTTCCTTCTGCCTAGCTTCACTCACTAGGTCTTTCACCTGGCTTCACTCACCAGGATTTTCTTCTGCCTAGCTTCACTCACTAGGACTTTCTCCTGGCTTCACTCACCAGGATTTTCATCTGCCTAGCTTCACTCACTAGGACTTTCACCTGGCTTCACTCACCAGGATTTTCCAGTCAAGTATCCAGTCAACCTTGACCTACTTGACTTTCCTGCACAATCTTCCCACATGAACAATTGCACCTGCAATCTTCATGTGTTGTCTATATGTATTGTCAAACATCGAAATCCAAACATCAAGACTCGAGCTTGACTCAATTCAAGCTCGACTCAATTCAAGCTCAGTCAACCAGGTTGACATAGGGAATATTGCACCAACAATCTCCCTCTTTTTGATGTTTAACAATACCTTATTTAAGTTAGGCTAATCCCATAGCCTAAACTTCCTTCATGCCAATATATGAATGAGGATTCCCTTCATCCTTCCCTTTTCCCATAGGTCGATGCACATTCTCCCCCTATTTAGGGAATGAAGATCTAACTTAAACCCTACATTCTCCCCCTATTGGCACACATCACAAACATTCCCTATCTTTGGGCACACATCAAAAACAAACTCTCCTCCTGAAGAGTTACCCTTCGTTGTTTACAACTTCACTCGTTGCTCACAACACAATAATAAAGGTCTCATACCCTTCATTATTCTGAACGCTCATCCTTGAGCATATACCACTGAAACAATAAAGATATTCACTCTCCATTGTAGTCAAATGCCCAACCTTGAGCATTCTCACGAAAGAAGGTTAACCACCTTCCAAGGTGTATGAAAAATAATTTTCATGTCCTTAAAGAGTAACTCCTCCTAAAGGCATGGTCGTGACTTCTGTCATTGCACCAACAATGACTTGAAATTCCTAAACCTTTAGGAAACCCAAATTTCGAAGTTTTGAGATTCATAAATTCAATAATGAAACCAAACCTCAACCTAAACCTCTACTTAGTCTTCCTTAACCAATCCATCCTAGTTTTCATCATGAAAACTCCCCCTAGATGTATAAAAATATGTTTTGAGGGGTAAGAAATGGTTACATAGACTAAAACATGGTCAAAATGCTGAAATCAACTTTCTCAGTCAAAATCAGCATTCCCAATCGATTGGAGTTGGGTTTCAATCAATTGAACCCTGCTGAATCGATCCACTGATCGATTCAGACTGCTTGGATCGATCGGCTGATCGATCCAGTGAGCCTCTGCTCACAGGAAAGTTCCTCTCAATCGATCGCCCGATCGATTGAGGCACTCCAATCGATCGGGTGATCGATTGGAGCTCTGAAAAACTGAAAGTTCATTTCAGTGAATTTCAGAAACTCTCCAAAAATTCTACAAAATTCTAAAAATCGTGAAAATTCATGTAGACACTACTTAGGGGATATACTATCCGAGAAAAATAATTTTCTCTGAAAATACTTTCTATTTTTTCAAGATTGACACAAACTTGTAAAAACTTTAGTGTTTTCTTCTAGTTTGTGTCTAACTTTTCAATGATAATTACTATCAAAAGATAGTCTTCATCAAGGTTTTCTAAAAGCATTTTAAAATGATTTTCAAAACCAATATCCAACCATGTTCTTTGGGCTCAATGCACATGACTTGTACATTAGCTTTTCCAATGATTGGAAAACACATAACTATGTGTTTTGATGAACCTAAAACTCAAAATAATGCACTAAATCAACATCTTGAGTTTTGTTCATCATCCTAACATCTCACTTATATTTAATGTGTACGAAACCACATACAAGTCACCTTATAGTTCTTAGTGAGATGTAAACTTTGGTTTTGCCCTATTCTAGGGATCATGCATATTTATCTAGACATTTTGAGGTTATGAACGTCCACTAAGGATGTTACTTGTTAATGAATGTCATTTGTCCTTAGATTTGTAAGGAATTAAAATAATGCATGATGTGTTATGGCATACATCAAAGATAAATAATTTTCAAAAGAAAATTTCCTATAATTATATGATGCATGTATAACATGACATGGTATTTTTTGTATTTTTCATAACAAGGCATGAATGCAAAAATAAACATGATGTCATGACTTATGATGGGCAAACAAAGCATGACAAATTAGCATAAGTAAAATATCTAGAATAACTATCTAAGTATTCTAAAACCTTAGCTAAATCCTAGATTGCCCAATTTCATCAAGAAAACGTCAAAACCCAATTTTGACATTTTCTTTGCCTTTTCCTACATTGTGCCAATTTAAATTAAGCATATTCCTCAAAATTTGGCACAAATTACTCTCTCAAAGAGTAACCACTTTAAGTTAAGGCATAAATTGTCTTTAATTTCCTAAGAACATACCAAAATCCTAACTTGGTAGTTTTCTTAATTTTCCCTATTTGTGTCACTTAGAATATCATTCAATTTCTCAAAAATGTGACACATTTTACTCTTCCCAAGAGTAAACATATACTCCTTATCATTTTCAAAGGTTAATAATAACCTTGAAAATGCTCTCCGAGTGTCAACTTTATCAATGTTGGGTTAAGTACCCTTCTAATCGGAGTTGACACTCTCTAACTCATTTATGGAGTAGAGAAAATGCTCCTATGAACCCAAAACTTATTGGTGCTCCTTAGATGCTCTAGGTATTTGTTGGTGCGGGTAGCACTAATGGTCTAACTCAGGTTTTGATGAATGATAAATCAGGTTAAGTTAGTTTGTTGTTGTCTAACACTTTGATCGAGTGTGCAGGAGAAGTCCAGACAGGTCGACGGGCTGACCGTATGTCTGGCACGAAGCCCAGCTAGGTCGACGGGCTGACCAGATAGCTGGCACGAAGTCCAAGCTGGTCGACGGGATGACCGGACGCTTAGGCACGAAGTCCAGCTAGGTCAACGGGCTGACCGGATAGCTAGCACGAAGTCCAGACGGGTCGACGGGCTGACCGGACGTCTGGCAGGTAAGTAAGGTAAGTCACTGGAGGGGAGTGACTGCGAGGACGCGTTCCCGGGAATGGAACATTAGGCGTCGATCCGGTTTAGATCCATTTCGGATATCTAAGTCGAGATCGTGACTAGATTCTGGTCTCGGAAAGACGGAATCTAAGTCATACTCTTCTCTATTAAATCATATTACTTTGTTGAACTTTAATTGTGCTAACAATCTGTTTTACAGGATATATATATTTACCTCGAACTAACTCTATTTTGCAGGAGAAGGAGTTTCTGGAAATAGGAGGTCCGGGCGCCCGGAAGGGATCCGGGCGCCCGGAGGTCCAGGCGCTCGGAAGGGATCCGGGAGCCCAGAAGCAAATATTATCCATGTCGAGTCGTCGCCACGTGGAGTTTGCTGATTAGACTTGCCACGTCGCACCAGGGCGCCCGGAGCAGCATATAAAAGAAGCCCCAGGGGTGGAGCTTCAACATCAATTCAGAACTCTTAGATTGCTTGCTCTGCGCTCCAACGAAGCTCCGACAACGCGCTCTTGTCCTTGTAGTTTTCCTTCTGTCGGTATAGCTTTGTTTTACTTTTTATTAGCATCTCTTTTACTGTCTTTGTAATTATTATTTCGAATTGCTAGTAAATTGCCCAACAAAAGTACTCACGAAGTACGGGCCTTCGAGTAGGAGTCGTCACAGGCTCCGAACGAAGTAAAAATACCGTGTTCATTTATCTATTGTTTTTAATTCCGCCGTGCTTACACTCGTTATTTTTCGAATCGATATTTACCCCCCCCCCCTCTATCGAATTCTCACTATCCAACAGTATTCACTAGGGATAACTTCCCTAGATACCTTCCTAGTGACCTTGTTAGGCTTCTTAAAAGCCTTGATCACCTTTTCTAGGTCAACCCTAGGAATAACCTCCCTTGTGACCTTCTTTGTGACTTTCTTAGACTTCTTAGAAGTCTTAGTCACATTTGTTGCAAAAATACTCTTAGGGATAACCTCCCTAGTATTTTTGACTTGACTCTTAGACCTAGACTCGGTTCCATAGCTATATGGAACCCTATGGTAAGAAATTACATCCTTCTTAGCCTTGGGTTTGTATCCCAAACCTCTATGGCCATTGGATGACTTTTGTGCTCCTAAACCTAGGTTTTGCTCATTTTGCTCTTTTAGGATATTTTCCATCCTTTTTAGGGTCTTTTCTAACTTATCAAGTCTTGACCTCAAGACTTGATTTTCCATCCTTAAGTTCTTAGCTTTAGGTTTTTCAATGAATTCATGAGCATTTTTATTTCTAGACCTATAACTAAAATTCTTAGTTTCCTTGTCTATATTTTTATCTACCTTTCTAAACCTAGGTGTGGTAGTTTTAGCATGTAGAGCCACATGCTTTTCTTTAAAGCTCTCGTGTTTTCTATTCTTATGGTAAATAGCATTTAAATGATAAAAATTTGAACTAGCATGCTTTTTACCGTTATTCAAGGGAGTAGGCTCAAGAAACGATACTTGTCTTTTTACCTTGGAAGCTCCCCCTTGAGTTGTGCTTCCTCCATGAGCCTTGACCACTTTCTTCCCCTTGGGACATTGCCTCTTATAATGTCCCTTTTGATTGCAAGAGAAGCACACAATGTGCTCCTTGCTCTTCTTTGTTGTGGGGACGATCTCCTTGGGCTTCTCCTTGCCCTTTAGTACAACTTGGCTCTTCTTCTTAGCCAACTTGGAGCACTTGCTCTTGTAATGCTCATGTTCCCTACACTCAAAACATACAATGTGATTTTTATTTTTAATTGAATTAGTTATACCTTCATGTGTAGGGATGACACATGATCCTCCATTTGATGTTTCTTGATTTTTGGAGGATACATCGTCTTCTTCTCCATTTGACCCAGATGTAGAAGCTTCTCCTTCTTCTTGACCCAGCGTCACCAAAGGTTGCTCCCCCTTCACCTCAATCCTAGAGGTGAAGGCTTCTTCATCTGCATCTTGTATGTGAAACAAAGAGTATGCTCCCTCTTTGCCCTTTTCATTGAATTCCTTTGAAGATGAAGCTTCTTGGACTTCTTCTTCGGAAGTTGAGCATCTCTCAACCTCGAAGTCCTCTTCCCCTTTATCTTGATCCAATGAGTCACCCTCTTTGAATTCTTCTTGGTTTGGTACAGTGGAGGGAATTTCATGAATCTTTGTCAATTTGCTCCATAGCTCTTGGGCATCTTCAAAATCTCCAATTTGCTCCAAGATGTTGCTTGGCAATAAATTGACCAAAAGCTTGGTCACTTTGTCATTGGCCTCACATCTTTGGATTTGTTCTTGGCTCCACTTGCTCCTCTTGAGAACTTTGCCCTTGGAATTTGTTGGAGCTTCAAATCCTTCCATTAGAGCAAATTATTGCTCTATCTCCATCATCAAGAAATTCTCAATCCTTGATTTTCAAAGATCGAAGCTTGTTGAAATAAATGATGGAGACACCCTTGTATCGAATCCAAGTCCGTCTTGGAATTCCATTTAAGTTGAGCTAGACAAAATCTTTGACTTGAAGAATTTTGCTCCAACTTCTTCACCCTCTAGCTCTTTTCCCTTTCCGGTGATGATTCCGGTGAAGAGCAACCTCGCTCTGATACCACTTGTTGGGACTGAATGTGTAGCTAGAGCGGGGTGAATAGCTCGGCGCGCTCCTCGTGCTTGTTGTTGCTTGTTTCTTCAAAGATATACAGCGAAAATACAAGAAACAATACATACAACGTTAACAAAAGAATTTACTTGGTATCCACCTCAAGATGAGGTGACTAATCCAAGGATCCACACACACGAGCACTCTCCACTATGGAAAACACTCCTTTACGGTAACTACCGAAGGCGGAGAAGCCTTTACAAACTCACACAACAAACAAGAAGAGAAGAAGAAGCAACTACAAATAAATCTTACAAGATTGTGTACAATAAGCCCTAGCTAGCTTCTTCCTCTTGCTTGGGATGCCTCTTGACCTTGGAAACGCTGCTTTGAGAAGCTTCAAGAACTGGCGGTGAGCTCCAGAGAAAAAAACCTAGAAGATCGTTGTGCTCGTGGAGAAGAAGGCCGAGAAAACTCTGATGAGTTCTGCGCACGCCAACGGCTAAATACGACGCCAACGGTCGGATCGCTCCCAATCGATTGGATTGCTCCCAATCGATTGGGGAGGCTTTGGATCGATCCACCGATCGATCCACCGATCAATCCAGAGCGCCTCTGTGCTCTCAGGAATTGCCTGGATCGATTGGCCAATCGATCCAGGGCTTATCGCGCGAAGTCGCAGCTCCCAATCGATCGCCCGATCGATTGGGGGGCTCTGGATCGATCGGTTGATCGATCCAGAGCTGTTCTGTTCGCGCGATGCTTCTCCCCAATCGATCCACTGATCGATTGGGAGAAGGCTTGTCGCGAGGACTCACCCAATTGATCGGTCGATCGATTGGGCATGTGCCAATCGATCGACTGATCGATCCAGCTCCTTGTTTTTGCCCAAAAACAAGTCCAAAGTCCCCTAAACCAACATCCGGTCAACCATGACATGTTGGTCCATCATGCCTAGTATCCGGTCACCCTTGACCTGTTAGGACTCGCTCACCAAGTGTCTGGTCAATCCCTTTGACCCACTTGAACTTTTCCTCCTCATGCCAAGTATCCAGTCAATCCCTTTGACCTTCTTGGTCTTTCCAACTCGTGCCAAGTATCCGGTCAATCCCTTTGACCTACTTGGACTTTCCAACACCAGATGTCCGATCAGCCTTGATCCATCTGGATTTCCTCGTGCCTGGCTTCACTCACCAGGACTTTTCCAATTGTCTGGCTTCACTCACAAGGACTTCCAACTGCCTAGCTTCACTCACTAGGTCTTTTACCTGGCTTCACTCACCAGGATTTCCTTCTGCCTAGCTTCACTCACTAGGTCTTTCACCTGGCTTCACTCACCAGGATTTTCTTCTGCCTAGTTTCACTCACTAGGACTTTCTCCTAGCTTCACTCACCAGGATTTTCATCTGCCTAGCTTCACTCACTAGGACTTTCACCTGGCTTCACTCACCAGGATTTCTTTCTGCCTAGCTTCACTCACTAGGTCTTTCACCTGACTTCACTCACCAAGATTTTCCAGTCAAGTATCCAGTCAACCTTGACCTACTTGACTTTCCTGCACAATCTTCCCACATGAACAATTGCACCTGCAATCTTCATGTGTTGTCTATATGTATTGTCAAACATCGAAATCCAAACATCAAGACTCGATCTTGACTCAATTCAAGCTCAGTCAACCAGGTTGACCTAGGGAATATTGCACCAACAACTATAAAAAGAAAGATTTAATTTTAAAACTCACTTTTAAAATCATAAGGATGGTTTCATAAAAGGAAAGTTTTGTCAAAAATTAAAATCTTCCTTTTAACTACAAGTAAGGAAATATATCAAACCTTTAATATATCAAACCTTTCTCTTAATCTTTTGTAGAAAGCTATAAAAGAAAATATTTAAATTTTAAACTCTCTTTTAAAACCATGACTTCCACATAAGGAAAGATTTTAAAAATAAAATCCTTTTAATTTATTATGGCCGGCCACCTAAGCTTAGGCTCCAAGCTAGGGCCGGCCACCACTTGATCCATCCAAGCCTTTATGTGGTCGGCCCTTGCTTGGGCTCCAAGCTTGGCTTGGCCGACCACCTAGGATGGGTAAGAAGGTGGGTATAGATGGGTATAACACTTTATAATTAAAAGACTACGACAAGGACCGAGAGGAGGAATTGGTTTTGGTCTCCCGATGAACTTGAACTTCCCGTGTTTATCCCGAACACACAACTCGAGTTCATCAATAATAACTCATTCCACTAAACAGTTATTATTGAACTACCGCACCAATCCCATATTACTATATGGGCTTCTTTTTATCATGAGTGTGTTAATCTCCCTGTGTTTAAGATGTCGAATGCCCACTAATTAAATGAGTTACTGACAACTCACTTTAATTAATATTTTAGTCCAAGAGTAGTATCACTCAACCTTATTGTCATGTCGGACTAAGTCCACCTGCAGGGTTTACATGACAATCCTTATGAGCTCTTCTTGGGGACATTATCAACCTAGATTACTAGGATACAATTTCCTTCTATAATCAACAACACACACTATAAATAATATCATTTCCCAACTTATCGGGCCTTTTGATTTATCGAACTAAATCGCACCTTTGATAAATCAAAGAAATAAATATTAAGTATATGTGCTTGTTATTATATTAAGATTAAGATCACACACTTCCATAATAACAGAGGTATTGTTCTTTTATTTAGTCAGTATAAAAAGAAACTACCTCAAATGGTCCTGCTCAATACACTCATAGTATACTAGTGTAGTTTATCAGTCAAGATAAACTAATACTTAATTACACTAAGACTATTTCAATGGTTTGTTCCTTTCCATCTCAGTCGTGAACTACTGTTTATAATTTATAAGGAATTGATAACATGATCTTCTATGTGTGACACCATACACTATGTTATCTACAATATAAATTAATTGAACAACTACACTTAACATGTAAATGTATATATTGATCAATGTGATTCTTAAATGTTTATACAAAAAGCTAGACTTTTAGTATACATTCCAACACTTCTAACCTTCTCCATCAGTCTTGTGTCCCTCATATGCTTCCCCATCCTTCACGCTTTGCCTTCAAGAGCTTTCTTCGCCCTTGTCCTTATTGTTGGATCTTCCATTGCCAAGAGACTCCTAATCTTCGGGAGTTCAACCTCGTCAAGTCACACTTTGACTTATATTGTCAAGACTACATACTTGGATTTAAACCGCCAAAACTCACTCTTGGACTTTGTCTTTGCCTTTGCCAATATCTCACTTGGACTTTCCTTGTTACACCTGCATCCTGCATCCTGCATCCTGCATACTTACAACACATGTCAAATACAACAAATAACTTAATTTAAATTTTTGCCCAAACAGGAAAACATAGGGTCACACCGATTTCTCCAACATACAAGACCTAATTCAATTCAAAAGAAATTGGGTCAGTCTTTTCAAATGGGAAAACCCAGTATAATAACAAGATGAGGTTCTAATAAAATTCATGACTGTAAGATAGTTATTGGAGAGTACAATGTGCAAGCATATCTACCCAGTGGATTGGAGGTAGCGGTAGAAGATGATGTGGAACTAAAATATGTGATTGCTAGTAGAGACATTATTCATAATGGCGAAGTGATTTGTCAATGGCTAGTCAAATGGAGGGTAAGAGCATGATTGACACAACGTGGGAGGATGATTTCACTCTTAGAACTCAATTTCCTTATTTTAACCTTGAGGACAAGGCTAGAGCTACAGTATATGGTAATGACATGAACCAAGTTCTAGATGTGGACCAACCAATCAAGTGTTGGATTATGGGTAAAATATGTTGAATCATAAGAGAAACAAGCCCAAAACATGGCCTATATATTCCAGGAGGGATAAAACAAAAAGGGATTTGAACAAAATTAATATATATCGTGATACTTTATGTTTTAGAATCAATTATATCTTTATGGTACTTATGTTAATATGTTTAGAGTATGTATGGTTATAAGCTTTTGAGAAATTAGAGGGGAGGGATCTAAGAATTATTGTCAGGAGAAAGTATTGACTTTGGCTAATGGAGAGAGTTTTTTTTGTTTATCAAATTGCTTATGTTAACCCTAATATAATTTTATGTTTTGTGTGTTCCTCTATTCTGAATTTTGGAATCCTAATGGATAGGCTTCATAGTTGCTTCTATTTTTCAAGTTTTCCCTCTAAGCAATAACCCTAGATGAGAATCAAAATTAAGTAGAGCAACAATGTGGCTTGAAGAGAAGTGGACAAACAATATTTTATCGAGAAACAAGGAGAGCAAATGAGGAAAGCAAAAGAAAGTTCTTCAATTCAAAGAAAGCGAGATCTTCAGGATTTCGAATAGTTTAGAAAAAATTAGAACTATAAATTAATTTATATTTCAAGTGACTAGTTGGTGATGTTCTTTTGATATTAAAGAATTCCCTCTTTACTTTTTTTCTCCCCTTGAATTTCGATCGTTAACCCAAAACCATGTGCTAAATATTTGTTAACTGTAGTTGGATGATATCATCTTTGAGTTAATACAACTTAGTGTGGGCCTTCTCAAGATTCTAGCAATCTTGAATGTTGTCATCTTAAATCTCATTCAATCTACACCGAGAAAAAAGACATGATTAAGAACACGTAAAGTCTTTACGACATGTTCATACCGGTCGGTGGAAGCCACTTCGATCAACAAGAAAAGCCATAATATATATTGTGATCCAAGGCAGTTTATATTCTTCAAGATGTAGGACCAAGGACAAAATAGATAGATGATCCACTTGTTTTGAAATAAAACACACACACACACACAATTAGGTAGAAATAGTCGAAACTCATTGTCGATGCCAACTATGAAGCAACGGTGAATACATTCAGAGAAGGCCTTCGTGTGAACAAAATATACTTTTGTTCCCTCTCACATGATCGTATTAGAATAATTGATTTAAAATTATGATGTTGAGTTAGGCAAAAATAAACATTGACATGGATGGTTACTCTTATTTGTATCACCTAACCAATGACCAAGAGATGAGTGAGTAGACGGAACAACATCGCCTAGATGATTATGTATTATCAAAATTTTGTACAAATTATGGGAGTAACTTAGAAAACTTGATGTACTTTCTCTTAAGATAGTTATCACGGCTGAGATATCTAATAAAATTGAAACTGAAACGACACAGAGAATAAACATTTCCCCTTGGCATGAATGACACACATAAATCGAGTTTTTTTTGTTTTTACTCCAAAAGGTGTGGTGAATTAGTAAAACACTCAAAGAATAATTGATTAAGAGAATCATAGGTCAAATCTTAGAGATGAATATTTAAAAGACTTTTGAACATATAACTTAGGAATCAAAGTAGCTATATAGCTAGGATAGCCTTTAAATATAAAATTTAGAAAACTTGTTGATTAAGTTGGAATCGTTAATCATGAGTAATAGTATATTTAGCTATTAGCTACCTTTCAGTTTATGGGATTAATTCCTCACTGTGTTGTGAGATGGACTAATGTTTTTTTAAAAAATAAATCTATCTGCGTACGAAATTATTGTGGCCAAGCTAGCTAGTTTGTAATAGAAGTCTAAAGTACTTTATAACAGGCAATAAGATACGAAAAGATTTACCCATATGCCTTTTTGCACTTCAATCATTAGCAAATATATGTCGAGTGGAATCTCTCCCCGATAAGCCCTTCACCGTCTCACGAGGTGGTTGTAGTCCCAAAATGTTTAGGAGAACAAATAAAAAAAAAAAAAATCAGAGTTCAAGTCCAATAGATATCACGTCCAACTTGACTGCAATTTCACCACCAACTTGGTTGTCCAGCGTGAATTCACAGCTTGAGCCCCCAAGGGTTAGCTAAGATGGTAAATGATAGGATTGATATCATATAAAGTTTAGGAATCGATTCTCGGGATTGACGAAGTGTAAATCTTTACAATTCGTATAAACCTCATCACGCCTGCCACTTGTCTTTTCAGTTATCATGATTTATCTCTTCCGTACTGGTCTTCAGGCGAATTGGTGGGGACGTTGGGGGCGAACGTATTCATCTTTTGCCACGTGAATTCACAACTTGTTCTTCATGTCCAGTGTTGCCTCTAATATGCATGAATCACAAGATTAAAACATGTAATAACTCACAGTAATCTTCCAAGACGAACTTAGTCACCGTTTGATGTCGGAAGAGCGATCACGAATGAAATCAGAAAATCCTTCGAGTTTCATGAGCCAAATCCCTTTCATCCGGATGTTCTCCTTTGTCCACCGTCGTCTCTACTGTGCGCACACTGATCACTCTCTCCCTCATTTTCGATTGCTCTTGGATGTTTCAATATATAAGAAGAACGTATTGATTTGTAACCGATGCTTTAATGACATATAATGGAGGAAGATGAAGATGATTGGCACCCCTTCATCTTCCTAATGTTACAACTAATGCAACATCCAACATTTACAACTAATGCAACGTCCAACGGTCAACTGGTCGCCTAGCCATGAAAGCCATGCAATTACAAAATTACAGTTGAGCTAGCCGTGAAATCACAATTGTTTGGTCGAGCTATGCTTGACCGTGATTTCACAACTAGCTCTTCGTAGCCACCCAACCGCAAAATCATGATAGGAAACTATGAAATCGCGGTTGAGTTACTTCTGAAATTAAGCCCCTCTATCTCTGAGATTAGTTGAGCAAAATCTATACCCATAAATTAACAAAAAATAATAATAATAAATCAGATAACCAAGACTTGTCGTATGAATTGGAACCCTAAACAAGACAAGCTGGCCGTGAGGGAAAGGGAGTTAGTTCCACGCAGCTGTGCATTATGTGATCTTCATTCAACTCCAATCGAAAGATCAGCAAAGAATCTACACAAAAGTCAGACACGACAAACGCAATCTAAGCCGCCTCCGATGTTTTCTTGCATTACACGTGTTCCCAATTCCACTACCACCTGTGCCCTTTCATCGGCACGTCCATGTCCCTGCCTCATGCTGCGCTGTGTGCTGTGCTGTGCTGCTGATTAACAGTCGATTCGAAGCTCTGTTCATGAGAGGAATTAGCTTCGATCCTCTTATAAAATCCCCTGCAGCGACTCCTCTCGTGCAGCCTCGAATCCAGTTCTTCCTCTGTTTTTTTTTTTTAATTCCCTTTGCAGTCGTCGGCGGAAGAAGAATTGAGGTTTGATTTATGGAGGAGATCAAGGCGAGCGCAAGGATTATGCTGTTCGGGATCGACGTGTCGGATAAGGAGAGCTGCGCCGTGGAGGGCAACGGAGAGGAGACGCCGGCGGAGAGCAGTGGTAGCCCTACGTCGGCGGCGGCCGACGGCGGGAGCAGGAGGTACGAGTGCCAGTACTGCTTCCGCGAATTCGCCAACTCGCAGGCGCTCGGCGGCCACCAGAACGCGCACAAGAAGGAGCGCCAGCGACTGAGGCGCGCGCAGCTCCGGGAGGCGGCGGAGGCAGGGAGGTTCTACGGCCATCCCGGGCACCGCCGGCCTGTCGCCGCGGCCTTCGCGCCGCACCTCCTGTCGCCGCCGCAGACGGCCGGAAACTGGGTCTACGCGAGGGCCTCGCCGGTGGTCCGCCTGCCGCAGTACTTTTCGCCGGCGGAGTACGCGTGCGTCGGAGACAGCGGTGGCGGTGGCAGAAGGTTCTATGGAGGCGGAGGAGCGGTCGGTGGCTCCGCCGCCACCTTCGCTGGACCGTCGCCGGAGCAAGATGCGGCGGCCGAGGAAGCCTACGGGCTGAACCTATGCCTGAGCCTGGCCCCCACGGGTTCGTGATCCTTCAATTGTAACCGTCCGATCGTTTGAGGGAGCTTCTCTGCTGGAGAAGGATTTAAATATGGTGAATTTTATTGCAATCACAATTATATTTATTGGGTGAATGCTCCTAAACTCTCAAGTCTCAGCATGCAAATCTAACTTTCATTCTCAATTTATGTGTAGACAAAATTTATTCTCAATTTATGTGTAGACAAAATCTATTCTCACCCATTATTGTAAATTTTTCTTTCGACTTCTTAATATACACTACTTTACCTATTTATCTTTATTTTTTACGTAAAAAAGTTTAAAATGAAATAAAAAGCTTCCTAAATTTGATACATTTAAATTAAAATCTAATATATTTTCTATCAAATTGAACACAATCAATCAATTGATATACTTAATTCTAATTAAATAGTGTTAAATTTAAGAGAAATTATACCATTATTTTTAGATTAGAATCCTTTGTTATTTTTTACAAGTAAAAAAAATCTAAAATAAAATATAATTTCTCCTAAATTCAGTATCATTTAATTAGAATTGAGTATATCAATCAATTGGTCAGGCAAAAAAAAGATGCTCAATTTGATAAAAAAAAATATACTATATTTTAATTTAAATATGTTACACTTTGGAGAAATTATACTTTATTTTGGACTTTATATACCAAAAAAATAAGAACAATTAGGTAAATCGATGTGTATTAGGGAGTTGAAGCAAAGAAAAGTTTGCATGTAGGGAGTGGAATAAAGTTTGTCTAATGTAAGGATTGAAGAGGAAGTTGAGTTTGCTATTAGAGATTTTAGGATAATTTACTGATATTTATTTCTAGCTTCTCTAATTTTTTTTTGAAGTTGAGTTTGCTATTAGAGATTTTAGGATAATTTATCGATATTTATTTCCAGCTTCTCTAATTTTTTTTTCATATATACACACACACACACAAAAGCTTTTTAACCTACACACCCGTGATGGAAGGGGCACCCACGATGGGTGCCTATCACCGGGGTGCGGGCTAAAAAGCCTGTGCGTATATATATACATTGTATTTTTCCAGACTTCCTGTGCGCGACAACATCCGCGACTCATTGAGAAATCAGGCTGCTTGGATCAATTTCGAGCACCCCGACTCACTTTCGGGTGCTCCAACTCACTCATTATTATTTTTTTTAGTTTACGAATATGTCATTTAGAGGTTTGCCTTTGGGGTTTAAGAGTTGAGTTATTAAGTATAAAAAAAATTTCAACACGAAAAAAAATTTGAAGTGCTCACGAGCTGTGTGACATAATGTGTATGGCATATCAAAACTAATATAGGTTATTGTTATCCTGTATCCTTTACCCCGCACACCATGTGAGCACACATTTTTTTTCGTTTTGAAAACTTTTTTTTTGTACTTAATAGTATAGTCCAACCCTTAAACTCTAAAAGCAAAACCCTAAATGTTATATAGCTAAAAAAATGGTGTATATATATATATATAAAAGAATGAAGAATGTTAGCCTGCATACTTTTATATTGGCGATCGTGAGCAACAATAGACGTGGCGAGCTGACGCGCCCCTTTCTCTTATGTAATTTTACATGCATCCTACAATTATGCATGCATGGTGTGGTATTATTTTTAAAAAAATAGCTAGCACCGCGTAGTGTTGTTTTAAAAAAAAACAATAGTCTTGAAAAAAGTAGCACCAATGTGGTACTGTTTTTTTGAAAACTGCATCACGTAGTGCTGTTTTTTTAAAAAACACCTTTTAAAATAGCATTACGTGGTGTTTTTTTTTTCAAAACGGTACCACGTAGTTTATGCTGTCACCATGCCATGCATAATTGCAAAAGGAATATTACATGTAGAATTATAGAAAAGAGATGAACGTGTCAGCTCGCCACGTTTACTATCTCCCACAATCACTCATATATATATATATATAACTTTTTTAAAAATTTTCTATACTTAATATTATAACCTAAATCCTAAACGTTAAATATTAAATCCTAAGCTCTAATAAAGAAAAAAAATATACTTGACTCTTATAAGGTAAAGGGAGGAGAGGGGAGGGTGGTAAAGTATAAGATTATCTCGATTGTTATTAACTTTGTTTCGCCCTTATCGGATTGATAGACGTTGGTCATGCCTACACTTATTGCTCGTCAAGTCGTGTCCCTATGTTGTGGCCTAGTTTGTAGTCCTTTATCCTTTTCTCGTGTCACCTTGACCCACATTGCCACCTACCATCTACTAGCCTCATCTTACTAGCAATAGCCTCCTGTCAATTTTCGCTTCCTCAACAACAATCGATTGATAGCTACCTCCCGAACCTCTCTCAAACTCACAAAGACTAAAGACATATATACGGTATTATTCTTCACTAATCCAACGAAGAGAGTAACAGTGGACATCGAAAACAATACTCCTCTCCTCTTCGGTTCTCTCCTCTTTCCGCGAAAGTACACACCTTAAAAGGGGTCAAATAATGCATATGCTTCCAAAGGAAAAGCACCTGCATTGATTGCATCATCTTTGAGATGCGTATCTCTTAAGTAATTATACTTTAAGAGCTCTTTCTTAATTTCTGGTGGGGTTAGGTTTATGGAGCTTAATTAATTACTTTGGTTAATAATTAATTATCTCTCTGCACTTGCATCACGCAAGGAATATATTTGTTGGTTTTGCACTCTAAACACAACCATAATTCTAACTTAAAACAGTATAAAGCTGTTTGAACTCACTGTGAAGAGATTGGATGTTGATAATTTTTCTTTTGTTTTCTCTAAAATGTACCTCTGTCAAAGTGAAAGCCTCTAATGATTCAATCATACCGATCATATAGTCTTTATTTTCCGATCCAATGGATCGAAAAGCGACCGCGTGCATCACATCATTTGTCTTAAAGTATCTTCCACCACCCCTCCTTCCACATTTACAACCCTAATTAAGGAAAGTCGTGACAAGGGCCATTCTCTTGTCGAGCAAGTGACTTGCAACAAGGTTCAACTTCAACATCGCTTTCCGCAAGATGCCCACCAAGGAGACATATCTCTAAAGTCAAGATACGCAAGGAGGATGCTATATATGACTCTAACTATGCATCTATGATTGTCGCTAAGATCTCTATTGGGTGGTGGGGCATGACGGCCCCAAAGAGATAATCCTAGGATTAATTTTCCTTATTAATGACGTCCGAGTCATTCGACTTTGGAAGAAGGAAACAAAGCAATGGAGGAGGAGGGTCAACATAGAGTTTGAATCTGTGGAAGGGTTGGTTGAGTGATTAAGGGACAAACTAATATTAAAAGTATGCTAAAATTTTCTTTATTAGATCACAATAGAGAATGTGGGGGAGCCTTAATTAATTGCACATAGACTTTGCTAATTTGATGGAAAATCTCACCTAATTGTACACGTAGAGATTGTGATAAAAAAAAAGTGTTTGTCTTTGTCTGCCAAAAACAACAACAACCAAAAGCAATTGGATTGAAAAGGAGTATGAAAGTATCAGCTATTTTGATTGATTGATGAGAAATTTGTTATGCTATAAAAAGAGAGTATACTTTTTTATAACTATGTTGTTCGTCGTTTTCCTAGGCATGATTCTTTTGTTGTTTCCTTCCCTTCTAAGAAACACGGCCTACAAACTAGTGTTTGATAACTAGAGATATCAATTCTAATTAAACTTTCTCATAGACAATAATATTGAACTAACCAGCGGTATTATGACGATCTAAAGCATATGACCATATAAATCTTATTGGTGAGAGCAACAAGTCATCTCTAATTATGGAAACTTGCATATGACCATATAAACCTTATTGGTGAGAGCAACAAGGCATCTCTAATTATGAAAACTTGGCTAAATTTTCTTATAGGGATAAGATCTCAATTCTCAGGATGAATTAATAGACAGTTTTCAATATGAAAATATTTCAAAGATCTGAAAAGTATGCATGCTCTGATATTCTGATTCATCACAACCTACCTATGTTTAAGGCTCATCACATAATGCTCAAGGAAGAAATTAAGGATAAAAAACAAAGTTTAAGAAGATTACCTTTTAGTTCGTTTTTCCAGATATCATGAATTTCAAAAATATATTCTTCCTTATTTAACAAGGCAGACTGGTGTACCAACTTGCCTGTGGAATGAAAGTATCACCAGTTCAACGATGAGGATTATTCAAAAAAAACTCCCAGAGGAAAAATTAACTAATGCTATCTGAAACTAGAAGAGATAGTGTCTTGGTTATGGGGCAACATCAGCTTGGATGTTGATCGTGTGAAGATTGTGAGTTGAAGTAAAATGACACCGAGTAAACCTACACAACAAAGATAGGAATTGGGAAAAGGAAACATTAGTCATCGGACCAGAGAAGAGGTCTCTAGCATAGACACTCTGACGCTCAAGTTATAATAGTAACCGAGTAAAATGGAAAAGAAAATAAACAATATTAACAATGTACCTAAGCCTCTTTGGCCAACGAAGATGATCCTTTTTTATACCATCTCTCATAACCTCTGTATTGATGAGGTGACAGAGAATGTCTGGTGTCAGAGTATATCGGGTGGTAAAAGATATACGATAGTTTCTCCATGGTTGGAATAAAGTTCCGTTGCATGTATATGTCAGAATAATGGTATATTCTTTGACAGATTATTACGATTCTCTGATAATGCCGTCTCTTATAGAGAGTTCGACCAGCTCAGGGCCGACCGACTGTAAACTAGGAGTTATGCTTATGAAAAATGGAGAGTTGTGCCCCGTACGTCCGATCGGCACTGGGGCGGACAAGCTGCATGCTGGGAGTTATGCTCATAAGAAGTGGAAAGTTAGGCCCCGCAAGTTCGACCGAGGTTAGGGTCAGACGGATGTTCTTTTATTTGGAGAAGTGTGAAGCTGAGCCCCGTAAGTCCGACCGACGCTGGGGTCGGACGGATGTAAGTTGAGAGTCTTGTATTTGGAAAAGTGAGAACTGAGCCCTGTAAGTTTGACCGACCCTGGGACCAAGCGGATGTAAGTTGGGAGCCTTGCATTTGGAGAAGTGAGAAGCTGAGCCCCTAAGATCCGACTAGCCTTTGAACCGACTTAGTTTATATTGGAGATTTGGCATCCGCTCGAACAATATGTCCGATGAAACTTTATGTCTGAGGTTCATCTTGCACTCGGCAGCTATACTTAAATATAAAATTTGATCCAGCCGAGCAATGTGCTAGCATGTCCAATTGGCCCTTTGGTACAATCGACCAAAGTACTCAACGGTGACACTGCACTTATTTTGGCATGACATCAATACAATCCGAAAATTAATCTCTTCTTGACTTTGACCTCTACATCAATTGATTTTCTTAACGTTAAACCCAACTTAGGTGTCCCAGATAAATCGCCGTATCACTAAGTTTAGCATAGGGCAGGTCAAGATACCTCTTAATTGTCTAAACGTTTTTAATATCACTACATTATCAGTCTTAACGAGATCTTCATTGACGACATGGTTCATGTTCATCTCTCTCATTGCACGCTTCCACCATATCTACACGTCTAAATTATCAACCAACGATATAGACACCACTCCATTAAGACGGTCCCATTCGCATCAAGGAATAATCCTGAGAACAACTGCTGCTCAACGGCTTAAATTGCTGGTTCTTTACCAGAGCATCTGCCGACCGTGCAGCCGCAGATGCATGCTCAGCAGAAGCAATGCAGCTTGAGCTCTCTCTAGGACAACTGAGTAAAAAGTGATTTACTCATCCCAACACGTCCATCAATCCATTTTTAAGTCAATATGCAGAAGCTATATCACGGATAATTAATAGCTATTAGTGCAAATGACTAAGATATAAGGAAAGACATGCTCGGACACCCGTGATTTAACATCTGCTAGTCAAGCAACTGATGGCAACATCCCATATAAGGTCTTGAGGGAAGACATGGGATATTGTCATATAAAGTCGAAATTGGATCCTAAGATCTTATATGATAATATCCTATATCTTAACCATGACACGGCCAAGGACAACTGATGAACTTTGAGTAGATTGGATTTTTCAAATAATCATAGTTCTTCAGTTTGACTAACAGCATCCACTGTCACGGCATCTGCTAAGAGAAATTTCGCTCCACTCAGCAGAGATCTTGGGTATGTTATTAGCCCGATGGATCAGGGATTCGGGCAATTGATCATTTTGATTCTTTGCGGTTGAAGCTGAAACTCCTACCTTGGTCGAAGTAAAAGAGGATCTCTCCGTCAGTTCTTGTGAATTGTAGGATTTAGCACATCCTGTGTGTAACATGTTGTCAACAATCAAAGGAATGATAGGACTATGGACACTAATAGCCAAGTCTTGATATTATCACTAGATGATTTATAAAAAAAAAATGATAAAGAGGCATAAAGCTCTATATATACCTTAGCAGCAAGTCTTCATGTTGTTTGCTTACCTCTGCTTCAGTACTTGATGAATACCACTCGAGATTGTACTCTAGTGCAATTGCTTTCAAAACCTTAATCTTCAGCTCTGCAGGTGGAGCTTTCACTGAAAGCTTCCCAATTATGCAGAAGTTACAGAAGAAAGTTAACTATAAGATTCAAAAGAAGCAAATAGCAGATGGAGTATGTTTCTTACAGTGGGAGCTGCAACAAACTCCTTCCATATTTTGCGGAAAATAAGTTCCCTTAAGTCAAGTGTAATAACTCTGGCAAATCAGAACGCCTTGAAAATGAAACTGGCCACAGCCTCCTGCAATTCTATTGGGCAATCCCTGTTACATGTCATGTAAAAACTATATATCAAGCAATGTTATTGATTAAGCATAGAACAATGCAATAGCCATTGGGTTAATAAATGAGTTTGGACAAGTTCAAATTGGTGTTCATCAAAGATTCAGTTGCCTTGTGCCTCTGGTCATTGTCAACATGCTCTTCTTTCAAATATAGTTCAGTATTTGTACAATTTAGGTTTGAAATATAGAAATGGTTTCCCTAGATCTCTTTATGTACGTGGATGAAGTTATAAAACAATAGGTCATGCTGTGATGTTATACAGTAAGAAAATGAGGGTAATTTTTATAAAAGAAACAGAGAACCCTAAAATGCAAGATTTGCCTCTCAATTCTTTCTGATTAGCCATTACTTTTCTTTAGCTCGATGCAAATTGCAATCTAAGCTGTGATCTGAAACAATAGAAATCTACCAAAGGTCCAATTATGCTAGTAATTTAGTTGCTTTTAAATAGGATTCAGGCTTCAGTAAGTTCTACATAAATTTACTAAGAAACAACTACTCTTGCTTTCCCCCAAAAGATCCTTATCAGCAGTCCAGCCACAAGTTCACCATCAGTCAAAAAGTTCTCATCAGTTAGTCTTGTTGTGCTAGCACCGATTCGCTAGGTTGATAGCCTTAGCCAGAACATCTGTTACACATACATGCAAAAAGCTTTCATTTGTACCATAAGCTATGTGCATTTTTGACTTCCATAATAATAATAACATGGGTTGCACATTGTAGAAAACCATTAGAACATAGTTTGAAATAATGAAATACAATTTAGCAAGCAAACTACTTTATGTCATTCCTGGATATTTTATATTTAGGTGAAACTTGCTTTCAAGTAAAAGGAAGTTTGGACAATAGTAAATTTTATATTTTAGAATGAAAACAATGAGTTCTCTAGATATGGATAATCACAATACAATGACCCATATCTGATAGCTATGCCTATTGAAATGAAGAGCACTAGAATCATAGAAAGAAGAGAGAGTAAAAGTGTAAAAAATGGTTGGTCTCAATTTAAACACAACAGAACTACACACCTCTGTGAAACTGTGCTTCAAGAATTGGAACACGTGCAAGGATGAATTCAACAAAATAGTTCTATGATGTCATTGTTATTCCCGGGTAGCTTCTGGAGTATGCAAACTGATCGTCGAGGCTAGTGTTCGACACTATCGCCGTAAACGATATTGCTCCGCTACGGTGCTTAACGGATTGTTGCAATTCGTTCCCAAGATACAACGACGACGAACGTCTCGGAATCGTAGCACTCCGACTTCCGAGACCAGCGAACCTTCTAGTAGACTTCTTGGACTCTTGAATGCACAAGATGAGATGAATGCTTGAGGAAGAGAAGAAAGGATTGAGTAAATTGAGTGTGTATTCCATCATTTGGAGGGTTCTATTTATACTGAAAGAAGAGGTTGAGTGTCCTTTGGGTGAGTGGATGTGTTCCTTGGGCTGGATCGATCTAGATCATCCATTCTGAAGGGTTGTAACCCTTCACCAAGCCCACTTTAATCTCATCCATCAGATCTGAGGAGTTGTGACCCTCAGATCCCGCCTATTGTCATCGGCCATCGGATCTGGATCCATTGATTCGATGCTTCAGATCAAGTCTCATCCCAAGCCGTCAGATCGTTACTCTTTGCGATCCAACACTCTAGATCGCATCACAAGCGATCCATCATACCTATTTGATTAACGTTGATCAACGGTAGCCATCCATTCCCTAAGTTAACTGTCCAGTCATCTCCCTTTGCCCACAAGGATACCGCATAGGTGCTGCCACGTCAGGTACGAGTGCCACGTAGGCACTGCAATGTCACCTGAAGCATAAATTTAAGCTCCTCGCGACGATGCGTAAGTGCAAAGTGCAAAGTGCAAAGTGCAAAGTGCAAAGTGCAAAGTGCAAAGTGCAAAGTGCAAAGTGCGCCTACAAAGCGCCCATTGCGCACGTGGCGGGTGGCGGGCTCACAGGTGCGAGCACCTGCTCGCCCTGGGCTAAGGGAGCACCTGTCCTTTTATTTTTGTGTTAACTCCATTAACACATCTTCATTAATAAGTAGAGAATACACATCGAGAATTTCCGATGTGGGACTATTCTCCCATGCACTTTATTAATGAATAATAAATGTTATTTTGGGCCGACTTTAAACATTAATTTCTCATTCACCCTTAATCGGTTTTGAGCAAATTAATAGTCTAAATCTATCTACGCGAATCGTAGATTTCAATTTTGAAGTCAATTACGACTTTCAACAATTGATGGCTTCCTTCCTCAAAATCGTTTTGGTCCATTTAAGGCCCCAATATCCAACAATCCCCCACATGAATGGAAATTAATGCAATGCGTGTATGCATGCTGACACTTTACAAGAGTCCAATCGATAAGTCACTGCATCGGGAGAGGTAGCTTGTGGCTTTGAACCTTCCGTAGTGAAATGCTATCGAGTATACTAGGCTGCGCAGTGAACGTGATGTCTTGAACTGCTCAGCTGTTGGTGTATACTTAGACAATAACACCCACACAGAGATCTATCTCACCTACTTTAGGTTCTCATGGTTGGTTCCGTTTCGGCCATGGATACCATCTTGGATTCATGAGTGTTTCATTGAAGCGACCTGTCTTCACACTCACATAGGTGACACTTCTATCAAGAGTAACCTACCATACTCCACCTTATCAAGTATAGAAGTCACTAAAAGCATAAGCTTAACCTCACTACATGAGGTAGGACAGCACAAATTCATCCTAGGATTGGGATAGAGATAAACTATCGAATGTGCTGGACCACAACTTCTGTAACTTCGTTGTCCCATTGAACCAAGATCTTGGGATCTCCAGTCAACAAGGTTGGGTTACCGCTACAGTCGTTTTCAGTTGTAGATTTTTAATCCCATTCCTCTTGATGAGCAGTATACTTGATCTCGACTCAACCCCTTCGTTAGAGGATCTGCCAAATTATCTTTGGACTTAACATAGTCGATTGCAATCACTCCATTCGAGATCAACTGTCTAATGGTATTATGTCTACGACGTATATGTCGTGACTTCCCATTATACATATTACTCTGTGCCCTTCCAATCGCCGATTGACTATCACAGTGGATTAGTACGGCAGACACAGGTTTCACCCAGCTAGGAATATCTTCCAAGAAATTCCGCAGCCATTCAGCTTCCTCAGCTGCTTTGTCTAGTGCTATAAACTCGGATTCCATAGTTGACCGAGCAATGCAAGTCTGCTTAGTGGATTTCCAAGATACTGCTCCCCACCGATCGTGAATACATATCCACTAGTGGATTTGGAGTCTTTTGTATCTGATATTCAATTAGCATCACAATATCCTTCCAACACAGCTGGATATTTTCCATAATGTAATCCATAGTTCATAGTATATTTCAAATATCGAAGAACTCGCATCAATGCTTTTCAATGGGTGTCGTTTGGATTACTCGTAAAACGACTCAGTTTGTTGACCGTACAGGCAATATCCGGGCGTGTGCGGTTTGTGAGATACATCAAGTTGCCTATTATCCGAGAATATTCCAATTGCGATATGGTCTCACCATGGTTTTTCGCTAAGTGTTGACTTAGATCCATAGGTGTTTTCACTGTAGAGAGATCGTTCGCATTGAATCTTTTCAATACTGATTCTACATAATGGGATTGTGTTAAAACTATCCCTTCGGATGTCCCGAGAATTTTAATTCCCAATATAACATCTGCTAACCCATATCTTCATATCAAAATTCTTGGTCAACATTTTCTTTGTAGTCATGATTACATCATGATTACGCCCATTATTAGCATGTCGTCTACGTATAGACAGACAATTACATAGCCTTCAGGTGTGTTTTTGACATAAATGCATTTGTCACATTCATTTATTCTGAATTCGTTTGACAGCATTACTTTGTCAAATTTTTCGTGCCATTGTTTAGGCGCTTGCTTAAGTCCGTACAATGACTTAACAAGTCGACACACCTTTTTCTCATTTCCAGGAGCCATGAACCCTTCGGGTTGCTCCATATAAATTTCTTCTTCCAACTCACCATTTAAGAACGCAGTCTTAACATCCATTTGATGTATTTCAAGGTCATACAATGCTGCAATGGCTATTAGCACTCGTATGGACGTAATTCTTGTCACCGGTGAGTATGTATCGAAGTAATTAAGGTCTTCCTCTTGCTTGTACCCCTTGGCTACAAGTCTGGCCTTATACTTGTCAATTGATCCATCAGCTTTATACTTACGTTTTAGTATTCACTTACAACCTAATGGTTTATTACCAGAAGGAAGGTCTACTAATTCCCAAGTATGATTATTCATGATAGACTCAATTTCACTATTGACAGCTTCTTTCCACATTGGAGCATCGGGTCTAGAGAGAACTTCACTTAATATTCTTGGTTCCATTTCTGACATGAAAGTCATGAAATCTGGCCCGAACGATTTCTCAACTCTAGCCCGTTTGCTACGACGTGGCTCTTCACTTTGATCGTCAATAGTCCTTTTATAACAGCTAAGTTCGGTAACGTCATTTTTGTTTGAACTTTCGTTGTTATCACTTTCAACGTTTCCCTTTTTATTTGGGAATACGTATATCGCATTCTGAGATTCTATGGTTGTTCCCACATGTATATCAGGAATGTCTGATTTGTGAACTAGGAAACGATATGCACTACTATTATGGGCATATCCGACAAATACCGCATCGAACGTTTTAGGTCCGATCTTTACTTGCTTTGGTTTAGATACTTCGACCTTTGCCAAGCACCCCCACACTTTCAGGTATTTGTACGATGGCTCGCGGCCTTTCCATAGTTCATATGGAGTTTTATCATTTTTCTTATGAGGGATTCTGTTGAGAATGTGATTTGCCGATAATATTGCTTCCCCCCACAAGTTTTGAGGTAAGCCTGAATTTATTAACAAGGCATTCATCATTTCTTTTAGTGTCCGATTTTTACGTTCGGCAACACCGTTTGATTGAGGTGAGTAAGGCGCCGTTGTTTGATGGATAATGTCAGATTCTGTACAAAATTCATCAAACGGTGCACCATATTCTCCACCTCTATCACTTCGAATTATTTTAATTCGTTTGTCAAGTTGGTTTTCAACTTCTGTTTTATAGGTTCTGAACGCCTCTAGGGCTTCGTCTTTACTTCTTAAAAGAAAGACATAACAGAACTTTGTGCAGTCATCGATAAAAGTAATAAAATATTTTTTACCTCCTCTAGTTTGCACAAATTTCAAGTCACATAGATCACTATGTATCAACTCTAGAGGAGTTGTTGTCCTTTCCACCGAATGAAAAAGGTAGTTTCGTCATTTTCGCTTCCACGCACACTTCACATTTGTGTGTTCCGTCAACATTGACGTTTGGTAATAATTTTAATTTGACGAGACGTTTGAGAGTATTATTATGCACATGTCTGAGTCGATCATGCCATAAATTAAAACACTCAACAACATAGCTGGAAGCATTTATTTTATTACCATCAAAATTTCGGAGTACAGGCATTACAACCATTTTGAATAAACCCTTTTCTAGATACCCCTTTCCTACGAAGACACCATTCTTCGTAAGTACAAAGTTGTCTGACTGGAACACTAGCCTAAATCCGGCCTTGACCAATGCCGCTCCAGAAACTAGGTTCTTACTGATGTCGGGAACATGGAGTACATTAATGAGTGTTAGCTCCTTTCCGGACGTCATCTTCAGAACAACCTTTCCGAGTCCAACAATTGGCGACGTCGTGGAATTACCCATATAGAGCTTCCTGCCATTTATCGGAGTATACTTGGAGAACATCGCCTTATCGGAACAGATATGACGAGTTGCTCCAGTATCAATGAACCACTGCTTCGGGTTGGTATCCACCAAGTTGTCTTCAAATACAACCGCAGTGAGATACAAGTCCTCAAGAGAGGTTGAGACATGATTCGCAGCATCCTTTGGCCCCTTGGTTGGCTTCTTTGGGCGTCTGCAGTCCTTGGACAGGTATCCTGCCTTTCCACAGTTGTAGCAGGAGCCTTTGAACTTCTTTGCTTGAGCCTTCTTTTTGAACTGCTTCGGCTTTTTAGCGTTCGGCTCGACCAGGTTGGACATTTCGTCTATAGTCCGCTTGGTTCCTCTGGAGTCGGATAACTTTCGATTATCCTCCTCTATTCGTAGCCTCAGGATCAGGTCTTGCAGCTCTATCTCCTTTTGCTTGTGCTTTAGGTAATTCTTGAAATCCTTCCATGACGGAGGGAGCTTCTCAATTACCGCAGCAACTGCGAATGTCTCGTTCAGCTTCATGCCTTCGGCGTCCAGATCATGCAGTATTAATTGCATATCTTGGACTTGAGATGAGACACTTATTGAGTCCACCATCTTGAAATCCAGAAACCGACCAACGATGAATTTCTTCAATCCAGCATTTTCGGTCTTGTATTTCTTCTCAAGGGATTCCCACAAAGATTTCGCCGTCTCCAGAGAACAATATACGTTATATAACGTGTTGTCCAAGGCGTTGAGTATATAATTGCGACACAGAAAATCTCCGTGAGACCATGCATCGCTAGCAGCCTTACTACCTTCCGTAGCGGCTGGCGTGTCTTCGTGCAAAAACCGTACAAGGTTTAGCATTGTTAGATAGAACAGCATCTTCTGCTGCCATCTTTTGAAGTCGGTTCCGGTGAATTTCTCCGGCTTTTCTCCGTGCGGAATGGTTGTCGGAATGGCGGTCGGAACGACGGTCGGAACGGCCGTCGGAATGTCGTTGGTAGCCATATCAGTTTGCACGAAATATCGTTTACGACTGTTATTCCCGGGTAGCTTCTGGAGTATGCAAACTGATCGTCGAGGCTAGTGTTCGACACTATCGCCGTAAACGATATTGCTCCGCTACGGTGCTTAACGGATTGTTGCAATTCGTTCCCAAGATACAACGACGACGAACGTCTCGGAATCGTAGCACTCTGACTTCCGAGACCAGCGAACCTTCTAGTAGACTTCTTGGACTCTTGAATGCACAAGATGAGATGAATGCTTGAGGAAGAGAAGAGAGGATTGAGTAAATTGAGTGTGTATTCCATCATTTGGAGGGTTCTATTTATACTGAAAGAAGAGGTTGAGTGTCCTTTGGGTGAGTGGATGTGTTCTTTGGGCTGGATCGATCTAGATCATCCATTCTGAAGGGTTGTAACCCTTCACCAAGCCCACTTTAATCTCATCCATCAGATCTAAGGAGTTGTGACCCTCAGATCCCGCCTATTGTCATCGGCCATCGGATCTGGATCCATTGATTCGATGCTTCAGATCAAGTCTCATCCCAAGCCGTCAGATCGTTACTCTTTGCGATCCAACGCTCTAGATCGCATCACAAGCGATCCATCATACCTATTTGATCAACGTTGATCAACGGTAGCCATCCATTCCCTAAGTTAACTGTCCAGTCATCTCCCTTTGCCCACGAGGATGCCGCATAGGTGTTGCCACATCAGGTACGAGCCTGACACGTCACCCGAGTGCCACCTAGGCACTGCAATGTCACCTGGAGCATAAATTTAAGCTCCTCAATGTCACCTGGAGTATACGTGCAAAGTGCGCCTACAAAGCGCCCATTGCGCACGTGGCGGGTGGCGGGCTCACAGGTGCGAGCACCTGCTCGCCCTGGGCTAAGGGAGCACCTGTCCTTTTATTTTTGTGTTAACTCCATTAACACATCTTCATTAATAAGTAGAGAATACACATCGAGAATTTCCGATGTGGGACTATTCTCCCATGCACTTTATTAATGAATAATAAATGTTATTTTGGGCTGACTTTAAACATTAATTTCTCATTCACCCTTAATCGGTTTTGAGCAAATTAATAGTCTAAATCTATCTACGCGAATCGTAGATTTCAATTTTGAAGTCAATTACGACTTTCAACAATTGAAGGCTTCCTTCCTCAAAATCGTTTTGGTCCATTTAAGGCCCCAATATCCAACAGTCATAAGCAGCCAGTATATTTTGTTCCCCGGTAATACACTCCACCTAAGAATATCCATTAATCAACTGATGAAGACAGATTTTCCAACAAAATGGGAGAGAAAAAAATCAACAAAGTAATTTAGCTTGTATCAAATTATGCACTTACTCTAATTCGAGCTATGGTTTTTTGAGCAGTCAGAATATATTGCAAGATTTCTTTATGCATTTGTTTGAGCTGCAACTCTCTCTTATTACGGAGCAATTTTATATGTGAAATAGTCAGATTCAAGCAAGTCTTGCTGCACCCAAGTTGCACACACCAATGTTAAATAGGAATGTCTAAAAATGTTGATTGTTAAAGAACATGGTGATGCATTTATTAACAAAGAAATTCCAAAAACCATTCAATCCTTGATGACCCTACTGCCTGTTGATCCATAAGTTAACACAATCTATTCTAAACCGTAAGCTCTAAGGTCCTACATGGCAATGTAGATGGCCATGGACATAGTAAAATGGATTTCTTTTAAAATGTTTCCAGGGCAAGGTAAAGGTCTTCTAAGCTACTATGGACCAGTATTGAGTATGATATGAGATCCAAAATGACGTGTTTGATTAGGTTTGACATTTTACTTGAACTGGAGGATTACAGTAGATCATTAGCATTTCAGTCTCTCTAACTCCACTAACCCAATAACTGAAGCCCCAAAAATCTCAGCAAAATTGGATTCTGGCAACATTTTGTTCTTAAAGGATTTATAATGGTATCCCACTACTTGTAACTAGAAAATTCTTCCAAAATAATTCATAAATATTGACCAGAAAGTTCATCACAATAAAACAAGATCAACACTCTGCAACGCAGCTAAAAATATCCCATCGGACATTTTCCGAAGTGATACAAAATACTCAATTTTCCGGGGACAGCAGTGCAATCAGAACATAGAATCCCTGTTACCCTAAACACATAGAAACACCCAAAAACAAAGCAGAACATAAGATTCAGATAACACAAACCATCCCCTGCCGAAGGAGGCTCTATGGAAGAGCGAATTCAGGGTAGACATCAAAATCAGAAGGTCTTCAAATCTCTGAACGCTAGCAATCGATCGGATCGAGCGTACAGGGAAGATATCGCAGTCGCTTTCCAATTCTCCCTCGCATGGAACAGGCGTTATTTGTTTGTCGGTACCGGTTTGCGACTTGGGCGGTGTTACGAGATAATAAAATTGTTATGCGGCCTGACTTCTCGTTGCGCGACTTCATATATTTAAACCCATGTATTTTATAGCAGGTTGTATTTTATCTCCCTATATTTAAAAAACTACACTTAATTCTCTTTTAATATTAAAAAAGAAAAAAAAAATTAAATGATTAAAATAACCCTAACCTAAATCAGACTTGTAGAAGAAAATGAAAAATAAAAATAAAAATAATCTCATAAAATCGTTGAAACTTTAACCTTAACCCAACCTGATTTATGTTGGACCCCGTGGTAGTTTTGATGTGATCAACCAAGTTGGTTAGGTCCTGCTGTGTTTGATCCCTGTGTCTGAGTGTGCAAGAGCTTAGGAACACAGGAAGTCGAGCGGAAGACACAGCTAGCGAGAAGGACGACACGGGAAGGGAGCCGACGGGCTCGGTGCGTCCGAAGGACGAGAGAGCTGCGGAAGAGTACTCCGGTGGGCGTGAAGAGCGTGCGCGGCGTTCGAGGGACGTTAAGCCAGGACGGAAGGCTGCTCGAGGAGAAGGCCGAGAATTGAGTTCGGATGAGCCCTATTCCGGTTGGCCGCAATCACCCAAAAGAACGGAGCGTCGGAAGCTGAAGAAAAAGGCTACCAGCTTGGAGGCGCCCTTGAAGGCGCCCTCAACAGGTCAGTTTTGACCGTTTGCGTGCGGATAAAGTTTTATCCGCTGACCGAGCTGGAGGCGCCTTGAACCTTGTTGGAGGCGCCTTGGACCCTCAGGATAGACTTTCCAGGAGCTATAAAAAGGCCCCTGGAGCTAGGAATTCAACAACAACTCAAGCAATCAATCTGTAAGCAATTCCTAGCAGTAGTTCTGAGCAATTAGAGTGTAAAAGGCTTCTCCGCCTTCAGAGAAGGAGAATTTTCTTAGTGCGCTTTTCACTGCCCTGGATTAACAACCCTTTTGGTTGTAACCAGGTTAAACTTCTGTTTCTGCTTTTATTTTCTGTCTTTATTATTTTACTACTGCATTTATTCTGAGTTGAAATCTGAGGAGGGTAGTTTCATTTTTGTTTACAGCAATTCACCCCCCTCTTGCCGGTCTCCGCTGCACCAACAAGTGGTATCAGAGCATGATCGCCTCAGAAGGACTAACCACCAACTGAAGCACTACGATCAAGACGATGGCCGGAGAGAACATCCATCCCCCGAAGTTCGACGGAGACTTCGCCACATGGAAGCGCAAAATGGAGGTATTTTTTAAAACCGAATTTGACATTATGTTAATAATGAAATATGGCTATGCAGTTCCGAAAGATAAGGAGGAAAATACCTGGACGAAAAAGGAGCAAGCAGATTTCGTCGCCAACGGAAAGACTGAGTTCCACCTACTCAGCGTTCTATCGCCGCAGGAGGTAAATCGGATCGGAAGCTACGACTCAGCGAAAGATCTCTGGGAAAAATTCCTGGAGCTTCACGAAGGTACTTCCGAAGCGAAGCTAGCGAAGCGCGACATCCTCTGGAACCAGTTAACGAACCTCCGAATGAACCAATGAGAGAAGGTAGCGCAACTCCAAGCGAGAATCAAGGAGCTGATAACGCAACTAACGAACATTGGAGAAGAGGTAACCAACCGGGATTCTATTCGATACGCGCTGAATGCCTTCTTGAGAACTCCAGAGTGGGCCTCCTTAGTAGATGCGTACTACATCTCTAAGGACCTCGAGGTTAGTACATTAGAACAATTATTTTCAACTTTTGAACTTCACGAATCTCGAGTTTCAGAGCCAAATGGAGTAGAGAAGACCAGTCAGAACATACCTCTAAAGGCAAGAGTAAACGGTTCTGACTCCGAAGCCTCAGTCGACGAATCCGAAGCGACACTACTGGTAAGATGCTTCAATAAGTTTTTCAGTTCTAGTAAATTTAAATCGCAGAGGCATGCATCATCGAAAGAAGAGGACGGTTCGTTGCTACAACTGCAACGAAGAAGGGCACATCAAGGAGTACTGCCCAAAATTGAAGAGAAAAGAGAAAGAAAAGGAAAAGCCAAAATACAAGAAATAAGAACCCTCCAAGCATAAGAATCTGAAGGTTACTTGGTCAGATTCGTCAACCTCTGAGTCGGAAATCGAAGAATTCTCAGGGTTAGCACTATTGGCGAACCATCAACCGGAAGAACACTCAAGCTCAGAGATGAGCATCGATGAAGGGGGAGGAACATCAGAAGAAGAAAGCAGCAGTGAAGGGGGAGCGTCACCAGATCAGGTAAGTAAGGTACGCAATCTAACTCCGTCTTAGTCATTTCGATTTATTAAATCGCTTTCTAAAGACTTATTCGAAGTAGAAAAAGAAAATAAAGAATTAAAAATGAAATTAGCAAAAGTATGTCCACTTGAAATGTATGATAGTGTAAAATCAGAAAATGATAAATTAAAATTAGAAATTGAAAAACTGAAATCTGCTGCATGCTTAAATCAATTTTCAAATTCAAAATTAAGAATTTATGGTAAGTTAAATTGGTATATAAGGAAGCATCAAGGTCAACTTAGGAAAATACCAAGAAACTATGTACCCCCTAGATTTTTGAATAATCCAGTAGGAAGGAACCTCTATTGGGTTTCAAAATCTGTGCTTAATTAATTTTTTTAAAAATTAAAAGCTTACAGTGAGAAAATTAAACATTGAAATTCTTTATGGAAGCTTTGTCTAAGAAAGTGGTTGTTGCTCCAATAACCAAGAAGGCCTAGTGCCTCGCCACGACCTGGAAGCTAAAATATTGAAAGAAAATATTTAATTAACTTTCTGAAAAAGCATTAAACAAGAATTAAATAATGCTTTGAAAGTTTATCAAATATTTGTTAAAAGAAACAAAAATTCCTTAAAATTTTTCTTGAAAATTCGAATTTAGAAATTTTTTTTTTTTTTTAGAAAATTTTTCCCTAGAAAAATCTTAAAGAACTTCATTTGACTTAGAAAATTTTTCAGCTTAGACTTAGAAATTTATTTTATAATATTCTAAAAAGTTCATTCTTGCTTAGAATTTTTTTTAACTTGAAATTTTTTTTTCAAAAATTCATTTTTACTTAGGAAACTTTTTTTTTCAAAGATTTCATCTTACTTGAAAATATTTTACTTAAGACCCCATTTTTACTGTGATCAAAGGGGGAGAGAAAAGTACAAGTTTAAGGGGAGTTAGAAAGAGTCAAAAATTATTCTTAACTTGTTAGTTTAGTAATTTTTCTTTAAAATTACTATTTATGTCTATTTTTACCCTAACTTGAACTTGGGTTGATTCACATCAAAAAGGGGGAGATTGTTGGACCCCGTGGTAGTTTTGATGTGATCAACCAAGTTGGTTAGGTCCTGTTGTGTTTGATCCCTGTGTCTGAGTGTGTAGGAGCTTAGGAACACAGGAAGTCGAGCGGAAGACGCAGCTAGCGAGAATGACGGCACGGGAAGGGAGCTGATGGGCTCGGTGCCTCCGAAGGACGAGAGAGCTGCGGAAGAGTACTCCGGTGGGCGTGAAGAGCGTGCATGGCGTTCGAGGGACGTTAAGCCAGGACGGAAGGCTGCTCGAGGAGAAGGCCGGGAATTGAGTTCGAGTGAGCCCTATTCCGGTTGGTCACAATCACCCAAAAGAATGGAGCGTCGGAAGCTGAAGAAACCAAGCTGGAAATTAGGCTACCAGCTTGAAGGCGCCCTTGAAGGCGCCTTCAACCCTGTTGAAGGCGCCCTCAACAGGTCAGTTTTGACCGTTTGCGTGCGGATAAAGTTTTATCCGCTGACCGAGCTGGAGGCGCCTTAAACCTTGTTGGAGGCGCCTTGGACCCTCGGGATAGACTTTCCAGAAGCTATAAAAAGGCCCCTGGAGCTAGGAATTCAACAACAACTCAAGCAATCAATCTGTAAGCAATTCCTAGCAGTAGTTCTGAGCAATTAGAGTGTAAAAGGCTTCTCCGCCTTCGGAGAAGGAGAATTTTCTTAGTGCACTTTTCACTGCCCTGGATTAACAACCCTCTTGGTTGTAACCAGGTTAAACTTCTGTTTCTGCTTTTATTTTCTATCTTTATTATTTTACTACTGCATTTATTCTGAGTTGAAATCCGAGGAGGGTAGTTTCATTTTTGTTTACAGCAATTCACCCCCCTCTTGCCGGTCTCCGCTGCACCAACAATTTATATATAGACACAAAATCTCACTTGTTCCTAGAAAAAATATCCTCACAAAATTCACAAATGCACCGACATAAATAACAGAAAAATAGTAACTCTGAAAGAGATAATCAATCAAAAATTCATTCCACCAAATAAAAAAAACCAGAATTCTAAAATGATGAATCAAAATTAAATAAAGATAGAATAAATTTTATCATTAAAAATCAAAATAAAGACCCTTTGATGATTTATAAAAAAAATCACCCTTTTAATTTTTGTCCAAAAGTAGTAAATTTTAAAGCAGCACCTTTTTGAAATGGAAAATATTTTTAGCTACTTTGAAATGAAAATTTACTTTTGGAGAAAAATTAAAATGGTGATTTTTTTATAAATTATCAAAGGGTCTTTATTTTAATTTTTAATGATAAACGTTATTCTATCTATATTTAATTTTGATTCATCAATTTACAATTACTGTTTTTTGATTGGTGGAATGAGTTTTTGGCTGATTATCCCTTTCAGAGTTGCTATTTTTCTATTATTTATGTTGGTACATGTGTGAATTTTGTGAGGATATTTTTTCTAGAAACAAGTGAGATTTTGGACCTATATATAAATCAGGTTAGGTTAAGGTTAAGCTTCAACAATCTTATGGAATTATTTTTATTTTTATTTTTCATTTTTCATTTTCTTCTAAAGTCTGATTTAGGTTAGGGTTATTTTGGTTATTTTTTTTCTCTTTTTTACTTATGTCAAAAGGGGTTGATCCGGTCCGGAAGCTGAGTCAGACGGACCGTCGGGTGAGGTAGAGGGAATGTTGACTGAGTCGCGACGTCCCGGAGGGGGGTGTGCTGAGATGGCTCCCGTGTTGACCAAGTCTTCAAAAGTCCTTTGGTTAACACTACCTGCAGCCAAAGACCGGGTTGGCCCGACCCCCGGTACCTCGATACTCGAGGCAGATCCAACGAATATATGAGTACCCGACTAAGCCATAAAATAATGAAATGCGTATAAAGAATATAAACGGAGAACGTACCCTAGCCCAGGGGGGCGCCCTCGGATGGGACGCGGTTAGAATTGTCGCGACCCGGAAGAGTGGATGACTCTGATCAGGCTGTAGAATTGGATCTGAAGACGCGGAGCTGGACGCGGCACGGAACCGGGAGACGAGCTGTAGGTCGGGATATAAAACTGGCACACAGACCAAGATAAAGCACTGATATGCAGACCGGGATACGACAACGGTACGTAGGCCGGGACCCGAGATCGGCACGCAGGCCGTGACACTAGGTCGATACGCAGACCGGGATACGACACCGGCACGCAGGCCGGGACCCGAGATCGGCACGCAGGCCGTGACACTAGGTCGGTACGCAGACCGGGATAAGACACCTGTATGCAGACTGGGATAAACTATCGACACGCTGGCCGGGATACAACCTCAGTACACAGACAAGAATACAACATAAGCACACGAGTCGAAATACAACCACCTCCCGAAGGACGAGATACGACGATGGCTCGAAGACTCGACCAATGCCGAAAGCGCACGGCGGCGTGGGTCTAACGGCAACGTCGCGGGGCAGAGGGGGAGAGAGACTGTCGGTCCGGCAGCGGCGATACACGAGGAGCCGGCAGCGACGCAGAGGAGCCGGCAACGGTGCAGCGAGGAGGAGTCGGCGGTGGCATCGAGAGGAGGAGGAGAGCGGTAGACGGTCTCGGCGGCGACGGCGTAGCGAGGAGGGAACGGAGAAGGGCAGTGGTTTGCCCGACCGTGGTGCTGGCTGAGAGAATAGATGGAAAGGAGTAAGAGTTGTGGCCGGCGGTAGCTCCGGAGAGGAGAAGTAGAGGAGCAGAGGCGCGAGCCAGCGGTCGGTGTCGGCGAGGAGTGCTCGGGGGCAGCGAGGTTGGTCCAGTGGGGATGGTGTCTTCCAGCGTGTGATGGTGGCTTGGAGGAGATGTCACGCCCCCAGAGGAGTCCCTGTCCGAGAAAATTTCGGCAGCATCTCCCCTGTACGACGGACAATCAAAAATTTCTACAAGCACTAAATACTCGGCCACAGGCGGCTGGAATCATAACAATAAATAAAATCAATCACCACGCAGTTTATATATATATTCAGCCTCTGGCTGACACAACCACGCAGTAATAATACTCTGACTCGAAATCCACCCTACTCCACTACACTCGTAAAGCTCAAATCCGACAAACTTACCTCTTCTGCCGTCCAGGCAGGCATGTAATAGAATAAAACCAAATCCAATTTCATCGACATCATAAAATCCATACAACGTCCATAGGTGGAATAAATCTAAAACATAACAAGTTTTAAATAGTCTATAACAGAAAAGAAACCAAAACGGAAACCAAATCCTATCCTCGAGGTCTGCAGGACAAAGACCGGAACTCTCCGGACAGATCAACCGAAAATATCAACAATGGAGGCGGGTGAGTCCAACACTCAGTACAATTGATATGCAAAGTAAAGAAAATAACACCTAACACTAATCATGCATTTCTGATATAAGAAAGATATAAATATGCATCCAAGTAAACAGGAGAATGTCAGATCTAACCAGTCTAAGGTCGTCAAACCGAGTGTATAGGAAATCCTGGATGCATGTCAAACATAGGTATCCAAACAATATGCAACATATAAATGCAGGCAACCACAAACACAAGAAATAAATGCATCATGCATATGATGCCAATGATGCGTCCGGTCACCCCCGACGCCAGTCGATCATCTCATACAAAGTGAGGCCGAGTGGGTAGGTCTGACACTGCACTCTGTCGTCACTACTCCCGATGAGTGACCGAGTGGACGGATGCTGTCGAGTACACCTATCCTCCTACCCCAAATCATAGATGGGGAGCGCAATGCTCTCAACTCCCGGTACTCAAGAGGAGGAATCCCTGCCGGATAACTCGTTGTGTCACACTACCCATGAGCGGACCAACGGTGCCTATGAGAGTCCCGGACACACTCAGCTGAATCGACCACTAACCCATGAGTGGTGGTGTGTGCGAATCCATGTAACTGGCGATGTGCTCAGCAATAATGGAGCGGACTATCGACAAAGATGCAATCATGCAAATGATGCATGGCAATAACCATATAAACATCCCGACCTAATCCATATATATAGAAATGTGCACCCTAGGTCAAAGAATCATATCAAATCAAGGTACACGTAAGGTATAAAACCTAGGTCCTGAACATGGTCAAGCATGGCATATCACTACCCCTATAAGCATATATAAACAGGTAAAATATACCTGAGATGCAAAACCAATCAATCAATCAAGCATGTAAGATTTGGGTAGTGATTAACCGAAAACAGATAAGAAACACAATTAATGCAGCATGTTAATTTAATTACTAAGCATATCAAATGACATAAGTCAAAAGTACCCGCCTCCGATAAAATGGTCCAAATCCTGACTCCGAGATACTCGTCTCGCGTCAAAGTCCTGTGTCACCATATTTAATTTAGTTAATTCTATCATGCCTTCATTAACTAAACCAAATCATAATTTCATTATTCAATTAGAGTTAACTCACTAACCCTAACCCTTCCCACAACTACAATGGATTAGGTATCTCCAATTATCTACAATCAAATTGTGTCAGATTAATACATGAACTTGATACCTAACCATGTAATCTATATTTATTCTAATAACAATGCTCTTACTTCTATCCAAAACTCACCAAGAAACAGTGGGACAGTATTGATTCCAGCAGCAAGCTACAGTTTTTCCTCGAATCTGGCCGGAAGTGACGATATCCCTGCACAACTCAGTTTGATTGGCAGATTTAGCAAGGATAACACCCTACTACTAAATCCAAATATACAAGGAAAAATCTACCTCCAATCCGGCCACCGGTAATCCTAATTCAGCACTATCACAGTAAACTTACGTGACTGAATTGACAAAAGGGGAGAGATGTGCCACCGAACTCGAACCCTAGGTCAAATCTGCAATGCCCGGAATGAAAGAGGCGCCGGCGGCTAGCTAGGGCTCGAGCACAGCAAAGATGAAACTCGTCGTCGATGCTGCTCCGTGCGGCGTCGGCTCTGTGGTGGCGGCAGAGGAGAGGAGAAGAGAAGAAGGCGGTCGGGCGGCGCCGGGTGGCTAGGGCACCGAGGGGTCCGGCTCGGGAGGAAGAAAAGGAGAAGAGAAAGTGGCCGATTGCGTCGCCGGCGGCTAGGGCTTCGGCAAGGGATCGACTGCCGGAGTTCGGGAGGAAGCAACCGCCAGCCGGCGGTTAGGGCAGAGAGGAGGAAAATCGGCGGCGTCGGGGAGAAGGGCTCGGACTCGCGGAAGAGGAAAGAAACGGCGACAAAAGCAAAGGGAAAAAGAAATAAGAAAATAAAAAGGAAAAAGGATATATATAAATATAATCTTTTCCTCGCTTAAATCGGGTAGCCTAAACAGGCTTTTCCGGACCCCGTTCTTGTTCCCGTTAACCCGTCCATACGAGCTCCGAAAAATTCCCGAAAAATTCCCAAAAATTCCGGAAAATTCCCTTATTAATATTTGTCATTTTTCCGGTATTTTACATTCTCCCCCACTAATAAAAATTTGGTCCCCAAATTTCAATATCTACCATCAGCAAGTACAAACAACATACATAGAGTATAAATGCTGAACGGTAAATAAATCACATACCTCAAGTGAAAAGATGAGGATATCGAGCTCGGATAGTGTCCTCGAGCTCCCAAGTAGCCTCCTCGTCCGAATGATGCTGCCATCCGACTTTAACCAGCCGAATGGTCTTGTTCCGCAATGACGCTCCTTCCGGTCGAGAATCCGTACCGGAACCTCCTCATAGGAAATGTCAGGCTGAACTGGAACATGCGTCGGATCGGGCACGTATCTCCTCAGCATCGATACGTGGAATACATCGTGGACGCCTGCCAGGGACGGTGGTAGTGCTAACCGGTAAGCTACCGCTCCGATCCTCTCCAAGATCTCGAAAGGGCCAATATACCGCGGAGCTAGCTTACCTCTGAGGCCAAATCTCTTCACCCCTTTCGTGGGTGAAACTCGCAGAAATACATGGTCGCCAACAGAGAACTCTAGTGGTCTGCGTCTCCGATCAACGTAACTCTTCTGGCGATCCTGCGCCTCTGACATCCTCCGTCTGATAGTACGGACCAACTCTGCATCCTGCTGAACTCTATGAGGTCCCAACAACTGGGCCTCTCCAACCTCATCCCAGAGGACGGGTGTCCGACAAGGTCTACCATACAACGCCTCAAACGGTGCCATCTGGATAGCCGAATGGAAGCTATTGTTGTAGGCAAACTCAACCAACGGCAGATGATCCTCCCAACTGCCTCCAAAATCCATAACACATGACCTCAGCAGATCCTCAAGAGTCTGAATAGTCCGCTCTGACTGTCCATCTGTCTGCGGATGGAAAGCTGTACTGAAACGGAGCTGTGTGCCCAAGGCCTGCTGCAGACTCTGCCAGAAACGAGACGTGAACCGTGGATCTCTATCCGAAATGATACTCAATGGAACACCATGTAGTCTGATAATCTCTCGGCAATACAGATCTGCCAATCGATCCAGGGAATCAGTCCTCCGAATCGCTAAGAAGTGCGCTGATTTGGTTAATCGATCAACGATTACCCAAATCGCGTCATGGCCTCGTCGTGTCCTCGGCAACCCTACCACAAAGTCCATAGTAATGTGATCCCACTTCCACTCAGGAATAGGAATCCGCTGAAGTAACCCTGCAGGTCTCTGGTGCTCAGCCTTCACCTGCTGACAGACAAGACATCTAGCTACAAAATCCGCGATGTCTTTCTTCATGCCGTTCCACCAATAGGAACGCCTCAAGTCTCGATACATACGGGTTCCACCTTCCACCTGAATGGATCGCAAATCGAGAACGGTGTGCCTCCTGTAATAGCTCCTGTAAGACCGGATGAGACTGAGGTACGCATAATCTGCCTCGGAAGTATATGATACCCTCCTCGTCTCGTGTAAACTCGGTCTGCTGCCCGGAAGCTATCTGACTGCTAATAAACTGCAAATGCTGATCACTGGCCTGTGCCTCTCGGATCCTCGTCCTGATCGACGACTGAGCAACCATGGTAACAAGAATACCCTGCTCTGTCGGTCCCTGCTCCTCAAGATCTAACTCCGAGAAACTCTGAATCAAGTCCGTGACTGAAGTCCGGTGGCAAGCCAAAGTCCCTCTGGACTTCCTACTGAGTGCATCTGCAACCACATTAGCTTTCCCCGGGTGGTAGCTAATGGTACAATCGTAGTCCTTCAGGAACTCCATCCATCTCCTCTGTCGGAGATTAAGCTCCTTCTGAGTGAAAATGTATTTGAGACTCTTATGATCAGTGAGAATCTCAAATGTGATACCGTATAAATGATGGCTAAAGCTTCAGAGCAAAGATGATGGCGGCTAACTCCAAGTCATGAATCGGTAGTTCTTCTCATGCTCCTTCAACCGACGAGAAGCATAAGAGACTACTCTGTCGTGCTGCATCAAACCCAAACCCTGAAGAGATGCGTCGGTGTAAAGTACAAATCCATCCTCTCCAGAAGAAACTCGAGCCGACACTAATCTCCGCTTCAGCAAGCGGGTCTCGCAATCCTCGGACCATATGAACTTCACGCCCTTCACGGTAAGACGTGTCATAGCAATACGTGAGAAGCCCTCGACAAAACGTCGGTAATATCCGCCAATCGAGCTGCGTATCTCTCGACTTGGTGCTCCCAACCGGTGTGACCTCGATCTTCGAGGATCAAAAATACCTCTGCTAGAAACCACGTGTCCCGAAAACCAATCAAGATAGCGAATGCACACTTCTGAACTTGGCGTCATGATCTTGATGCTAAGAATCTCCAAGATGCGAAGATCTGCATGCTCCTCCTCGAGAGTAGACCAATATGTCATCAATAAACGATAACAAACCGATCCAGATACTCCGAAATATGCGGTTCATCAAGTCCATAAACACCTGGAGCATTGGTAAGCCAAATGGCATTACCAAAAACTCATAATGACCGACGGAATCTTGATCTTCGTCGGTAATCTCCGACTTTACCGATGTATCCGTCCGATCAATCTTAGAATACACTGAAGTACCTCTGAGCTGATCAAACAAATCCTCAATCCGTGGTAATGGATATTTATTTCTGACGGTCACTGCATTCAGCTGCCTGTAGTCAATACACAACCTCATAGTACCATCCTTTTTCTTGACAAACAGAACTGGAGAACCCCATGGTGAAACACTAGGGCGAATAAATCCCCTGTCTAAAAGCTCCTGGAGTTGAACCTTCAGCTCGTTCAACTCTTTCGGTGCCATACGATACGGAGCTTTCGATGTCGGCGCGGTTCCCGGAATCAGTTCAATAGCGAACTCCACTGGCCTTCTGGGAGGCAAACCTGGCAGCTCCTCTGGAAATACATCTGGGTACTCCCGGACTACAGGAACATCGGAGAGCTGCGAACTACTGCTGTCCTCAGTACTGATCAACGATAACAGAAAACCATAACAGCCGTGAGACAGCAGCTTCTGCGCCTGAATCGCCGAAATAATCGAGATGCCGTCGTCTCTGATGCCAGTGAAACTCCACGAGGGTTGGTTCGGAGGCCGGAAGGTGACCACCCTCGTCTGGCAATCAACGGTAGCATGATATATTGACAGCCAATCCATGCCAAGAATGATATCAAACTCGACCATCTCCAATACTAGAAGATCTACCGTAAGCATCATGTTGCCAAAGTCTAACGGGCAACCTCTGATCTCCTGGGTGACGTCTAAAGTATCACCGGACGGTAGGGAGACAGTCAATCGCCGCAACCTAACAGTAGGTAATCTACCTTTAGTAACTATCGACACCCAATCTTAAGTTGCTCTCCAGCAACAAATATATAGCAAGGGCTACATAATGAATACAATAAACCTTCTGCACATCCACTTGTGACATGCCCTAGACCTTCCAGTTTATGCCATATGAGTTGTCTGATTCCCTAGTATCAGATTCATAGAATGCATTCCAATTCCTACTAAATGCCTCAAGTATTCCTATCAGTTCATCATCCACTTGGAGTGATCTAATCTTTATCTTAGGAAGTTTGATACAGCATATTATTCTCCAAGTTTGTTGTATTACGTTTCTAGTTGCAGTGTATATACCTAATGCATTTTGGTCTCATCACAAGAGATCAACTTGCATCTTGTTCATGAGAAGGATGTTGAACTTGAATATCTAACTTCAGAGGAGTTTTCCTAATGATTGTTTATGCTAGTTTGTATTGCTGAGTCAATCTTTAGATTTTTAAAGTTAGTTCCATCTTCAGCCATTTAAATTAGTAAGAACCGGACTATTATATTTGCCCATTAAACCGCTCAAAACTTTAAATGGTTGAACAAGATTTATCTTATATGGTGAATGACTGAAGCTTAGCTAGTGCAACTTAATACTTTATAATAAATTGGCAGCTTCTGCTACTAAACATATTTGGTCAGCAACCTTTAGACTATCAAAACCTTTAGACTATCAAAGTAACACTTTAACACTTGTCAGCTATTCAGAAGATTTTGTACGTTGTTTGAAATACATTCATGTTGCATTCATATAATCTGCACTAAAGAATGGGAAGCGGTTTTATGTATAGTCTATATGTTCATTGTTCAGAAGCTTCTTACTCATTTCCTCTAACAATGTCTTGAGTCTAGCAAGGGTTTCCAACATCTTTGTTTACTTGAAAGGAATCAGATGTATGGATTGAAGTAGTAATGCATGTGTGATAATGAAGAAAGCTAAGTTGGAAGAGTCAGCCCTCCATTGATGGAAGAAGCAAAGGTGAAATGCCATCACATTCATTCAACTGACCCCAAAGTAAGAGTAAAGACTCTTTTGTAATAACTGATTCTGGATAATTCCTCATGACCCCCACCTCTCCTTTAAGTTGAGAACTTCATTACCAAGTGAAGTTTACAAAATAGCTCTCAGTATGTTGAGCGTGAACCAACCTAGAATTACTTTATATAAGCTAAGGGCAGGTCTAGTACAATCTGATGCTTCCTCATATAATAAGTTAGAAAACAAAAACTCATCCTTACAATTAAACTGAAAATCATGTACCACACAGAGTTATGTTGCAAACCAGTATCACATTCTTCCCATCTATACAACTCTAATATATATAATATAATCATGTTTTAAGCTTTATATATCCGTTAAATCATTATCCAGGTATTACTACAAGTATCAAAATTATAAAAATATTTGTTTTACCTATTTGCCGTCTGGAGATGTTCCGTCGCTATCCAGTCCCCAATTTGACCTCAAAATTCCGAACGAGAAAATCGCCGGAAATCCATAATAAATCCGAAACGGAAATCCGAAACATAACCATATCGAAAATCCGATAATGCCCAGTTTGACTCGCAAACCTGGCTAACCCAAATATCCTGAATACCAACAACAGGTATCCGATAAATCTCCAGAACACCAAAAGCAGGTATCATAACCCGCTCTGATACCAAATAATAAATTGGTATCAGCTAAATCCCGAAAATCCAAAATACGAAACAAAAGATCGCAAAACTGTGCTCTGATACCACTAAATTGTCACGCCCCCAGAGGAGTCCCTGTCCGAGAAAATTTCGGCAGCATCTCCCCTGTACGACGGACAATCAAAAATTTCTACAAGCACTAAATACTCAGCCACAGGCGGCTGGAATCATAACAATAAATAAAATCAATCACCACGCAGTTTATATATATATTCAGCCTCTGGCTGACACAACCACGCAGTAATAATACCCTGACTCGAAATCCACCCTACTCCACTACACTCGTAAAGCTCAAATCCGACAAACTTACCTCTTCTGCCGTCCAGGCAGGCATGTAATAGAATAAAACCAAATCCAATTTCATCGACATCAAAAATCCATACAACGTCCATAGGTGGAATAAATCTAAAACATAACAAGTTCTAAATAGTCTATAACAGAAAAGAAACCAAAACGGAAACCAAATCCTATCCTCGAGGTCTGCAGGGACCAGAATCGAACTCTCTCCGACAGATCAACTGAAAATATCAACAATGGAGGCGGGTGAGTCCAACACTCAGTACAATTGATATGCAAAGTAAAGAAAATAACACCTAACACTAATCATGCGTCTGATATAAGAAAGATATAAATATGCATCTGAAGTAAACAGGAGTGTACTAACCAGGTCCTGAGTATAAGGTCAAACAGTCCGAGTAGGAATCCAGTATGCATGTCAAACATAGGTATCCAAACAATATGCAACATATAAATGCAGCAACCACAAACACAAGAAATAAATGCATCATGCATATGATGCCAATGATGCTTCCTACGCCAGTCGATCATCTCATACAAAAGTGAGGCCGAGTGGGTAGGGTGACAACCGTGCACTCTGTCGTCACTACTCCGATGAGTGACCGAGTGGACGGGATCTTGTCGAGTACACCTATCCTCCTACCCCAAATCATAGATGGGGGCGCGAATGCTCTCCGGTACTCAAAGGCGGGAGGAATCCCTGTCGGATAACTCGTTGTGTCACACTACCCATGAGCGGACCAACGGTGCCTAACAGAGTCCCTGCTGCGACACACTCAGCCTGAATCGACCACTAACCCATGAGTGGTGGTGTGTGCAGATCCATGTAACTGGCGATGTGCTCAGCAATAATGGAGCGGACTATCGCACAGCATGCAATCATGCAAATGATGCATGGCAATAACCATATAAACATCCTGACCTAATCCATATATATAGAAATGTGCACCCTAGGTCAAAGAATCATATCAAATCAAGGTACACAGAAGGTATAAAAACCTAGGTCCTGAACATGGTCAAGCATGGCATATCACTACCCCTATAAGCATGTATAAACAGGTAAAAATATACCTGAGATGCAAAACCAATCAATCAATCAAGCATGTAAGATTTGGGTAGTGATTAACCGAAAACAGATAAGAAACACAATTAATGCAGCATGTTAATTTAATTACTAAGCATATCAAATGACATAAGTCAAAAGTACCCGCCTCCGATAAAATGGTCCAAATCCTGACTCCGAGATACTCGTCTCGCGTCAAAGTCCTGTGTCACCATATTTAATTTAGTTAATTCTATCATGCCTTCATTAACTAAACCAAATCATAATTTCATTATTCAATTAGAGTTAACTCACTAACCCTAACCCTTCCCACAACTACAATGGATTAGGTATCTCCAATTATCTACAATCAAATTGTGTCAGATTAATACATGAACTTGATACCTAACCATGTAATCTATATTTATTCTAATAACAATGCTCTTACTTCTATCCAAAACTCACCAAGAAACAGTGGGACAGTATTGATTCCAGCAGCAAGCTACAGTTTTTCCTCGAATCTGGCCGGAAGTGACGATATCCCTGCACAACTCAGTTTGATTGGCAGATTTAGCAAGGATAACACCCTACTACTAAATCCAAATATACAAGGAAAAATCTACCTCCAATCCGGCCACCGGTAATCCTAATTCAGCACTATCACAGTAAACTTACGTGACTGAATTGACAAAAGGGGAGAGATGTGCCACCGAACTCGAACCCTAGGTCAAATCTGCAATGCCCGGAATGAAAGAGGCGCCGGCGGCTAGCTAGGGCTCGAGCACAGCAAAGATGAAACTCGTCGTCGATGCTGCTCCGTGCGGCGTCGGCTCTGTGGTGGCGGCAGAGGAGAGGAGAAGAGAAGAAGGCGGTCGGGCGGCGCCGGGTGGCTAGGGCACCGAGGGGTCCGGCTCGGGAGGAAGAAAAGGAGAAGAGAAAGTGGCCGATTGCGTCGCCGGCGGCTAGGGCTTCGGCAAGGGATCGACTGCCGGAGTTCGGGAGGAAGCAACCGCCAGCCGGCGGTTAGGGCAGAGAGGAGGAAAATCGGCGGCGTCGGGGAGAAGGGCTCGGACTCGCGGAAGAGGAAAGAAACGGCGACAAAAGCAAAGGGAAAAAGAAATAAGAAAATAAAAAGGAAAAAGGATATATATAAATATAATCTTTTCCTCGCTTAAATCGGGTAGCCTAAACAGGCTTTTCCGGACCCCGTTCTTGTTCCCGTTAACCCGTCCATACGAGCTCCGAAAAATTCCCGAAAAATTCCCAAAAATTCCGGAAAATTCCCTTATTAATATTTGTCATTTTTCCGGTATTTTACATTCTCCCCTACTAATAAAAATTTGGTCCCCAAATTTCAATATCTACCATCAGCAAGTACAAACAACATACATAGAGTATAAATGCTGAACGGTAAATAAATCACATACCTCAAGTGAAAAGATGAGGATATCGAGCTCGGATAGTGTCCTCGAGCTCCCAAGTAGCCTCCTCGTCCGAATGATGCTGCCATCCGACTTTAACCAGCCGAATGGTCTTGTTCCGCAACTGACGCTCCTTCCGGTCGAGAATCCGTACCGGAACCTCCTCATAGGAATTGTCAGGCTGAACTGGAACTGGAATATCTGCCAGCACATGCGTCGGATCGGGTACATATCTCCTCAGCATGGATACATGAAATACATCGTGCACGCCTGACAGGGACGGTGGTAGTGCCAGTCTGTAAGCTACCGCTCCGATCCTCTCCAAGATCTCGAAAGGGCCAATGTACCGCGGAGCTAGCTTACCTCTGAGGCCAAATCTCTTCACCCCTTTCGTGGGTGAAACTCGCAGAAATACATGGTCGCCAACAGAGAACTCTAGTGGTCTGCGTCTCCGATCAGCGTAACTCTTCTGGCGATCCTGCGCCTCTGACATCCTCCGTTTGATAGTACGGACCAACTCTGCATCCTGCTGAACTCTATGAGGTCCCAACAACTGGGCCTCTCCAACCTCATCCCAAAGGACGGGTGTCCGACAAGGTCTACCATACAACGCCTCAAACGGTGCCATCTGGATAGCCGAATGGAAGCTATTGTTGTAGGCAAACTCAACCAACGGCAGATGATCCTCCCAACTGCCTCCAAAATCCATAACACATGACCTCAGCAGATCCTCAAGAGTCTGAATAGTCCGCTCTGACTGTCCATCTGTCTGCGGATGGAAAGCTGTACTGAAACGGAGCTGTGTGCCCAAGGCCTGCTGCAGACTCTGCCAGAAACGAGACGTGAACCGTGGATCTCTATCCGAAATGATACTCAATGGAACACCATGTAGTCTGATAATCTCTCGGCAATACAGATCTGCCAATCGATCCAGGGAATCAGTCCTCCGAATCGCTAAGAAGTGCGCTGATTTGGTTAATCGATCAACGATTACCCAAATCGCGTCATGGCCTCGTCGTGTCCTCGGCAACCCTACCACAAAGTCCATAGTAATGTGATCCCACTTCCACTCAGGAATAGGAATCCGCTGAAGTAACCCTGCAGGTCTCTGGTGCTCAGCCTTCACCTGCTGACAGACAAGACATCTAGCTACAAAATCCGCGATGTCTTTCTTCATGCCGTTCCACCAATAGGAACGCCTCAAGTCTCGATACATACGGGTTCCACCTTCCACCTGAATGGATCGCAAATCGAGAACGGTGTGCCTCCTGTAATAGCTCCTGTAAGACCGGATGAGACTGAGGTACGCATAATCTGCCTCGGAAGTATATGATACCCTCCTCGTCTCGTGTAAACTCGGTCTGCTGCCCGGAAGCTATCTGACTGCTAATAAACTGCAAATGCTGATCACTGGCCTGTGCCTCTCGGATCCTCGTCCTGATCGACGACTGAGCAACCATGGTAACAAGAATACCCTGCTCTGTCGGTCCCTGCTCCTCAAGATCTAACTCCGAGAAACTCTGAATCAAGTCCGTGACTGAAGTCCGGTGGCAAGCCAAAGTCCCTCTGGACTTCCTGCTGAGTGCATCTGCAACCACATTAGCTTTTCCCGGGTGGTAGCTAATGGTACAATCGTAGTCCTTCAGGAACTCCATCCATCTCCTCTGTCGGAGATTAAGCTCCTTCTGAGTGAAAATGTATTTGAGACTCTTATGATCAGTGAGAATCTCAAATGTGATACCGTATAAATGATGACGCCAAAGCTTCAGAGCAAAGATGATGGCAGCTAACTCCAAGTCATGAACTGGGTAGTTCTTCTCATGCTCCTTCAGCTGACGAGAAGCATAAGAGACTACTCTGCCGTGCTGCATCAAAACAGCGCCCAAACCCTGAAGAGATGCGTCGGTGTAAAGTACAAATCCATCCTCTCCAGAAGGTAAAACCAAAACTGGAGCCGACACTAATCTCCGCTTCAGCTCCTGAAAGCTGGTCTCGCAATCCTCGGACCACATGAACTTCACGCCTTTCCTGGTAAGGCGTGTCAGCGGCATAGTAATACGTGAAAAACCCTCGACAAAACGTCGGTAATATCCGCCAATCGAACTGCGTATCTCCTGACTGACTTCGGCTGCTCCCAACCGGTGATGACCTCGATCTTCGAGGATCAAGAATACCCTGCTAGAAACCACGTGTCCCGAAAACCAATCGAAGATAGCGAATGCACACTTGTGAACTTGGCGTCTGGTGATGCCGCTAAGAATCTCCAAGACGTGCGAAGATCGTGCATGCTCCTCCTCGGGCGAGTAGACCAATATGTCATCAATGAAAACGATAACAAACTGATCCAGATACTCCGAAATATACGGTTCATCAAGTCCATAAACACCTTGGAGCATTGGTAAGCCCAAATGGCATTACCAAAACTCATAATGACCGTATCTGGTACGGAATGCTGTCTTCGATATCGAGAATCTGACTCTCAGCTGATGATATCCGGATCGCAGATCAATCTTAGAATACATCAAGTACCGAGCTGATCAAACAAATCCTCAATCCGTGGTAATGGATATTTATTTCGACGGTCATTTGCATTCACCGTAGTCAATACACAACCTCATAGTACCATCCTTTTCTTGACAAACAATGGAGAACCCCATGGTGAAACACTAGGGCGAATAAATCCCTGTCTAAAAGCTCCCGGGTTGAACCTTCAGCTGTTCAACTCTTTCGGTGCCATACGATACGGAGCTTTCGATGTCGGCGGTTCCGGAATCGGTTCAATAGCGAACTCCACCGCCTTACGGGAGGCAAACTGCAGCTCCTGGAAATACATCCGGTACTCGGACTACGGGAACATCGGAGGCTGCAACTCTGCATCCTCGATCTGATCAGCGATAATAAAACCATAACAGTGGTGAGGCCCTGCTGAATCGCCAAATAATCGAGATGCCGTCTCGATGCGGTGAAACTCCACGAGGTTGGTTCGAGGCCGAAGGTGACCACCCTCGTCAGCAATCAACGGTAGCATGATATATTGACAGCCAATCCATGCCAAGAATGATATCAAACTCGACCATCTCCAATACTAGAAGATCTACCGTAAGCATCATGTTGCCAAAGTCTAACGGGCAACCTCTGATCTCCTGGGTGACGTCTAAAGTATCACCGGACGGTAGGGAGACAGTCAATCGCCGCAACCTAACAGTAGGTAATCTACCTTTAGTAACTATCGACACCCAATCTTAAGTTGCTCTCCAGCAACAAATATATAGCAAGGGCTACATAATGAATACAATAAACCTTCTGCACATCCACTTGTGACATGCCCTAGACCTTCCAGTTTATGCCATATGAGTTGTCTGATTCCCTAGTATCAGATTCATAGAATGCATTCCAATTCCTACTAAATGCCTCAAGTATTCCTATCAGTTCATCATCCACTTGGAGTGATCTAATCTTTATCTTAGGAAGTTTGATACAGCATATTATTCTCCAAGTTTGTTGTATTACGTTTCTAGTTGCAGTGTATATACCTAATGCATTTTGGTCTCATCACAAGAGATCAACTTGCATCTTGTTCATGAGAAGGATGTTGAACTTGAATATCTAACTTCAGAGGAGTTTTCCTAATGATTGTTTACGCTAGTTTGTATTGCTGAGTCAATCTTTAGATTTTTAAAGTTAGTTCCATCTTCAGCCATTTAAATTAGTAAGAACCGGACTATTATATTTGCCCATTAAACCGCTCAAAACTTTAAATGGTTGAACAAGATTTATCTTATATGGTGAATGACTGAAGCTTAGCTAGTGCAACTTAATACTTTATAATAAATTGGCAGCTTCTGCTACTAAACATATTTGGTCAGCAACCTTTAGACTATCAAAACCTTTAGACTATCAAAGTAACACTTTAACACTTGTCAGCTATTCAGAAGATTTTGTACGTTGTTTGAAATACATTCATGTTGCATTCATATAATCTGCACTAAAGAATGGGAAGCGGTTTTATGTATAGTCTATATGTTCATTGTTCAGAAGCTTCTTACTCATTTCCTCTAACAATGTCTTGAGTCTAGCAAGGGTTTCCAACATCTTTGTTTACTTGAAAGGAATCAGATGTATGGATTGAAGTAGTAATGCATGTGTGATAATGAAGAAAGCTAAGTTGGAAGAGTCAGCCCTCCATTGATGGAAGAAGCAAAGGTGAAATGCCATCACATTCATTCAACTGACCCCAAAGTAAGAGTAAAGACTCTTTTGTAATAACTGATTCTGGATAATTCCTCATGACCCCCACCTCTCCTTTAAGTTGAGAACTTCATTACCAAGTGAAGTTTACAAAATAGCTCTCAGTATGTTGAGCGTGAACCAACCTAGAATTACTTTATATAAGCTAAGGGCAGGTCTAGTACAATCTGATGCTTCCTCATATAATAAGTTAGAAAACAAAAACTCATCCTTACAATTAAACTGAAAATCATGTACCACACAGAGTTATGTTGCAAACCAGTATCACATTCTTCCCATCTATACAACTCTAATATATATAATATAATCATGTTTTAAGCTTTATATATCCGTTAAATCATTATCCAGGTATTACTACAAGTATCAAAATTATAAAAATATTTGTTTTACCTATTTGCCGTCTGGAGATGTTCCGTCGCTATCCAGTCCCCAATTTGACCTCAAAATTCCGAACGAGAAAATCGCCGGAAATCCATAATAAATCCGAAACGGAAATCCGAAACATAACCATATCGAAAATCCGATAATGCCCAGTTTGACTCGCAAACCTGGCTAACCCAAATATCCTGAATACCAACAACAGGTATCCGATAAATCTCCAGAACACCAAAAGCAGGTATCATAACCCGCTCTGATACCAAATAATAAATTGGTATCAGCTAAATCCCGAAAATCCAAAATACGAAACAAAAGATCGCAAAACCTGGCTCTGATACCACTAAATTGTCACGCCCCCAGAGGAGTCCCTGTCCGAGAAAATTTCGGCAGCATCTCCCCTGTACGACGGACAATCAAAAATTTCTACAAGCACTAAATACTCAGCCACAGGCGGCTGGAATCATAACAATAAATAAAATCAATCACCACGCAGTTTATATATATATTCAGCCTCTGGCTGACACAACCACGCAGACCCTACTCCACTACACTCGTAAAGCTCAAATCCGACAAACTTACCTCTTCTGCCGTCCAGGCAGGCATGTAATAGAATAAAACCAAATCCAATTTCATCGACATCATAAAATCCATACAACGTCCATAGGTGGAATAAATCTAAAACATAACAAGTTTTAAATAGTCTATAACAGAAAAGAAACCAAAACGGAAACCAAATCCTATCCTCGAGGTCTGCAGGGACCAGCAACTGGAACTCTCTCCTGACAGCATCAACCTGAAAATATCAACAATGGAGGCAGGGTGAGTCCAACACTCAGCAGGTACAATTGATATGCAAAGTAAAGAAAATAACACCTAACACTAATCATGCGTACAGTCTCCTGATATAAGAAAGATATAAATATGCATCTGAAGTAAACAGGAGAATGCTGTACTAACCAGGTCCTGAGTATAAGGTCAAACAGTCCGATAGGAATCCTGTATGCATGTCAAACATAGGTATCCAAACAATATGCAACATATAAATGCAACCACAAACACAAGAAATAAATGCATCATGCATATGATGCCAATGATGCGTCTGGTCACCCCCAGCCGATCATCTCATACAAAAGTGAGGCCGAGTGGGTAGGGTGACAACCGTGCACTCTGTCGTCACTACTCCGATGAGTGACCGAGTGGACGGGATCTTGTCGAGTACACCTATCCTCCTACCCCAAATCATAGATGGGGAGCGCAATGCTCTCAACTCCGGTACTCAAAGACGGGAGGAATCCCTGCCGGATAACTCGTTGTGTCACACTACCCATGAGCGGACCAACGGTGCCTAACAGAGTCCCTGCTGCGACACACTCAGCCTGAATCGACCACTAACCCATGAGTGGTGGTGTGTGCAGATCCATGTAACTGGCGATGTGCTCAGCAATAATGGAGCGGACTATCGCACAGCATGCAATCATGCAAATGATGCATGGCAATAACCATATAAACATCCTGACCTAATCCATATATATAGAAATGTGCACCCTAGGTCAAAGAATCATATCAAATCAAGGTACACAGAAGGTATAAAAACCTAGGTCCTGAACATGGTCAAGCATGGCATATCACTACCCCTATAAGCATATATAAACAGGTAAAATATACCTGAGATGCAAAACCAATCAATCAATCAAGCATGTAAGATTTGGGTAGTGATTAACCGAAAACAGATAAGAAACACAATTAATGCAGCATGTTAATTTAATTACTAAGCATATCAAATGACATAAGTCAAAAGTACCCGCCTCCGATAAAATGGTCCAAATCCTGACTCCGAGATACTCGTCTCGCGTCAAAGTCCTGTGTCACCATATTTAATTTAGTTAATTCTATCATGCCTTCATTAACTAAACCAAATCATAATTTCATTATTCAATTAGAGTTAACTCACTAACCCTAACCCTTCCCACAACTACAATGGATTAGGTATCTCCAATTATCTACAATCAAATTGTGTCAGATTAATACATGAACTTGATACCTAACCATGTAATCTATATTTATTCTAATAACAATGCTCTTACTTCTATCCAAAACTCACCAAGAAACAGTGGGACAGTATTGATTCCAGCAGCAAGCTACAGTTTTTCCTCGAATCTGGCCGGAAGTGACGATATCCCTGCACAACTCAGTTTGATTGGCAGATTTAGCAAGGATAACACCCTACTACTAAATCCAAATATACAAGGAAAAATCTACCTCCAATCCGGCCACCGGTAATCCTAATTCAGCACTATCACAGTAAACTTACGTGACTGAATTGACAAAAGGGGAGAGATGTGCCACCGAACTCGAACCCTAGGTCAAATCTGCAATGCCCGGAATGAAAGAGGCGCCGGCGGCTAGCTAGGGCTCGAGCACAGCAAAGATGAAACTCGTCGTCGATGCTGCTCCGTGCGGCGTCGGCTCTGTGGTGGCGGCAGAGGAGAGGAGAAGAGAAGAAGGCGGTCGGGCGGCGCCGGGTGGCTAGGGCACCGAGGGGTCCGGCTCGGGAGGAAGAAAAGGAGAAGAGAAAGTGGCCGATTGCGTCGCCGGCGGCTAGGGCTTCGGCAAGGGATCGACTGCCGGAGTTCGGGAGGAAGCAACCGCCAGCCGGCGGTTAGGGCAGAGAGGAGGAAAATCGGCGGCGTCGGGGAGAAGGGCTCGGACTCGCGGAAGAGGAAAGAAACGGCGACAAAAGCAAAGGGAAAAAGAAATAAGAAAATAAAAAGGAAAAAGGATATATATAAATATAATCTTTTCCTCGCTTAAATCGGGTAGCCTAAACAGGCTTTTCCGGACCCCGTTCTTGTTCCCGTTAACCCGTCCATACGAGCTCCGAAAAATTCCCGAAAAATTCCCAAAAATTCCGGAAAATTCCCTTATTAATATTTGTCATTTTTCCGGTATTTTACAGGAGAGGTGGAGTGGCAGCTGTTGGCCGGCGCCGGCGAGGAGTCTCGTTTGAAGGGGCTAGGGCGAAAGAGAGGGAGAAGACCTTCTTCCCTGTTGGTGGCGGCCAGAACACGCATGAAGCAACCCTGTTGGTGGCGGAGAGAAAGAGAGGGAAAGGGAGGAATGGTAGCGGCCAGTGGTGAAGAGAAGGAGAGGAGTGGAGAAGAGGCAGCCGGCAACCTCGGCTCCGGCGACGTCGATGCGAGGAGAAGGAAGAAACCAGCTACTGTGGCGGCGGAAAACCCAGCCACGAACACAGACCCCCCCTTCTCTCTCGGTTCACGGCGACTACGGGAGGAGGAGTGGGAGAGGAACGGTGGTCGGTCGTCACCGACGTCGCGAGGCGGATGGGGAGAGAGGAGCACCGACCTTTCCGGCGGTGGCGACGTGAGGAGCAGAGAGAGAGATGAGAAGGTGACGGTGCGTGTAAGCAGGGAGAGGAGGAGAGGAGGTGTGGCGGCCGACGATGGCGTCGTCTCCGGCGAGAAGCATGAGGAGGAAGGAGGAGTTGGCGGCGGCGAAAACACGAACGAAAAAACCCTCCCCTCTTTGCATGCTACAGTACTCTCTTAAAACCCTATCTCCTCATTTTCCCAAACTGCCCCTCCCTTTCCTCCTATTTCCTCACCTGCCCTAAATCATATCCACGTCAAGGGGTTAAGTGTAGTTTTTCAAATAGAGGATTGCAAAATGTAACTTGCAATAAAATAAAGGGGGTTTAAAGTTATTAACCCTATATTTAACTCAGTGTGCGAAGCATCCGAACGACTCCCATATTTAACTCAGTGTGTGAAGCATCCGAAAGTGTGAGTCGATGGAGTTGTGCATCGAGAGTCGGACTTCATAATTGATTCGGTTCAAAATTGATGGAGTTGGTGAGTTAGAATATGGCTCTGCTATTAATTTAGTGAAGATTTTGTTGTCCTGTTAGTATCGTATTAGTGAAGGGGTCTTCGACATTGGTCTGCTGACGTTCAAATCAATGTTCAATCTTAGAGAATAAAATAGTGAACAATAACGAATGGCGTGTACAAATTATAAGTATCGCATACATCCACCTGTAGATGGGATATTCTCTGTCTTTTCCGGTATAAATTTCCAAAAAAATATAATATAATATGTATATAAGTTCCGTTATGTGTCGACCGGAAGCCACTTGATTGTTATATCGATAGCTCGGTTGTATAGAGCGTAGCTATTGACCTGTTCTTTACTCGATTTTAATGATGTCGAAGAGGTGCATTGTGTCCGCTAGGCTTTTATGTTTGATCGGCAAGAACGGTAAGTTAGGTAACTTAGTATTTAACTCTCAATCTCATCTGTAAATTACGAAGGACGATCGATCAGATGATTTAATTGGCCCTTCAAATTTAAACGACTCTGTGATCCCATTCGACCAACCCTAGCTAGTTGCAGTCTTTTAAGTGCATTCGACTCTATGATTTTAACCATTTAATTTTAATTTCCATGTCAGTTCATCTATATTACTTTGACCCACGTTTTAGAGGTCATCATATCACTGTATCAATAATATTACTCATATATACTAATTGACAAAAGTTAAAAATAGCTACTTATTAATATATCAACTACGGCCATATACAGCTATACTTCCTATCAAATGGTAAATAAACTATTAACTTTATGTAAAGTAAAATTATTATATTAAAATACGTTTTACAAAATTATTTTATCTTAATTAAATTATTTTAATTCAATAATTATAATCACATGTATTATGATATTTTAACAATTATAAACATAATTATTACAGCGTATAAGAAATATAATAGTAAGGATGATGATTTAATTTTAATTAAATTTGAATGATTGTAATCAAATTTAAGTTTTTTTCTCAAATTAATAAATAATATTTGTAATATAATAATACTCTACCTAATTAAAGATTATCTTTTTACTAATGATCAAAATGAGCATAATATTTTTATAAAAATCATCAAATGGACATCCCATCATATATTTTATCAGAATAATATCTTTATTTTCAATTCTACTGTACGGTAACTTATTTTCATTATTATTATAGTACACTCTAGCTGATATAACAGGTAAAAGCTAATATATTATTATTATAATATTATAAACTCTAGAGCTACTATAATTATATAACAGTTTCATATTACAATTATTTTTAAAATAATTTTAATTAATTTAAAATAAAATTAATAAAATTAAATAATTTTGATAAATAGTATTTTAATATAATAGTATTTAGTGTTTAGAATTTATAATTTATAATTTATAATTTTAATGTGTACTAGGTATAGTTACCATGCTTTAGAGTAATTTGGAGGATTTAAAATGATTTTAATAAAATTTAAATATTGTTAATCAAGTTGACCCAGGGTATTTTAATATAATAATAGTTTATATATAATAATTTTATTAAAATGAAATGATTACTTTTTATATTATAATTATTATATGGTACAATATTTACGAGCGTCTATTACAATAATATTAAATATTATTATTTTTTCACTTTTTTAAAAACAGAGACGATTATTTAAATATGGACGGCCTTTAATATTTTGTGCTTTTAATTTTACGCTAAAGCAACCAATAGTAATAAAATTGTTATTATGGATAAGCACGAGCCACGCAAATCCTTCGTTGGAGCTAGACCGCCGCCTTGGCGCCCACAGAATTACGTCACGTTGGGTCGCCGCAAACGAAGACCTCCAGAAAACCAGGAACGCCATTTCCTTTGTTTTCTTTACGATTTCCAATTAAATCACTAATTCCATCTCTTTTCCTCTCCTCTTTCAATAAACACCGGAATAAGTAATAAATTATTAAAATAAAATTAAATATGTCACCTCTAATCCCTAATATATAACTTTTCCTGCAAAACAGATTTTAAAATTAAGTGTCAAATTTAATTTTCATCCTAAAACTAAATTTATTTTATTGTTTTAAATAATCATGAAAATGATTTCCTTTTTTACCAGCTACGTGGCGACAACAGACTAGACCGCCGCAATACCAATTCCCGAGTCCCGATTCCCGATTCCCGATTCATTGCACGTGGACGCCACGCGCGGCGCTATCTATCGACCACAAGCTTAGATTGCCGGGACCTATCAACCAAGACGACCCTTGGAGGTTTCTTTCCGACGGACGCGGAGAGAGAAAGAGAAGGAGAGGAAAAAGACTAGATTCTTTATTTAATTGTATTGTCGTAGCGGCGCTACAAACCAGCTTTTACCCGCCGAAACCAGTGGCTGACTCCTCTCGGAAACCACGGCGGTTCTCCTTCCTCTTAATTCCCCCTTCCGCCCGCCTATATACGCCCCCACTTCCTCCTCCTCTGCTCGCATCCCCTGCTTCTTCGTCTGCTTAATTGTGTTGATTGGCCATGAGGATGAGCTGCAATGGCTGCCGAGTGCTGCGGAAAGGATGCAGCGAGGACTGTTCCATCCGCCACTGCTTGCAGTGGATCAAGAGCTCCGAGTCGCAGGCCAATGCCACCGTCTTCCTCGCCAAGTTCTACGGCCGCTCCGGCCTCATGAAGATCGTGGACGCCGGCCCCGCCCACCTCCGCCCTGGTCGCTACTTCCTCTGTTCTTTCTCTGTTAACGGTTAATGCATGGTGTGCATATTGAGGTTTCGGGAATTGAATTGGGTTCTTGATTGGTCGCAGCGATCTTCCGGTCTCTGCTTTATGAGGCCTGCGGGCGATTCGTGGACCCGATCTACGGCTCGGTGGGGTTGCTTTGGTCGGGCGGCTGGCCGCGGTGCCAGGCGGCGGTGGAGGCGGTGCTCAACGGCGCGCCCTTGGCGTCGATTTCCTCCGATGCGGCGACCTCCACCACCCCGTCGCCGCCGCCGCCGCCGCTCAGGGCCTACGACATCCGCCACGTCTTCAAGGACAGGGCACCCGCCGAGCTCCACAGGGTCATCAAGCCCCGCCACCGGTTCAAGCGTTGCGGCGCCAGGAACTCGACTCATCCCGAAGCACCGCCGCCGCCCGCAGAGGCGGACAGCGAGAGCACGTCGGCGGCGGACACCTTGGAGGAGGCGTCTCACGTGAGCCAGGGCGGCGAACCTGAACGCGACAAGGCCAAAGAGGTCGGCCTCGAACTCACCCTCGGCTTCGGGTCGGTATAATCCCAGTCAACGCGCTTCACGGCCGACGTCACCCTGGCGCCGGCGGCGGCCGCTTTTTAATCCACAATCCCACTACATCACAACAAAAGAAGCCGGCCGGCCGGATGATCGATCAAAGAGTTTTTTTTCTTCAGTAATTCACTTGGCCGCCTCTCCTCTCCTCTCCTCTCCTCTCCGTCAACCGATCATATGTAGATCGCACTAGTTTTTTCATGTTTGTCGTATCTTCTTCGATATGCCTTAATGTTCATTTATCGATCTGTAGGATTAATTAATGTAAATTAAACTAGGTCAAATTTTTTTTTTTCTTTTCTTGCTTGCAATTCATAACGTTTTAGCAATACAAAAAACAAAAAGCCTAACATTGCAGAAAATGTGGTAATCCTGGCCCTTTCAAATTGTCTCACGCTATTTGAAAGGGTTCGTCCAACACAGTGCTCCAGTCAATGATCAACATCGTATATAGTTACCAATTCTGTAGCAGCAAAAAAAAAAAAAAAAACCAATCATTGATGTAAAAAAGATATGACAATGCTCGTGCCAAATGTTTTTCACCATCCGTCCCATAGTAAAATAAAAGAAGATAAATCAGGTATTAAATGATCTCTTAAGTGAAAGAATTATTTGTTACAAACACAACTTAATTCTATACCAGTCTAGGTCCTAATTCAATTATGCCCTGTTGCGGAAAAAAAATTAGACATGATCATTTGACAGAGGGTTCCTGTGGAAAGGGTGGGCACTCCTTGGCTTCAGCAGCCATGAATAGGCATGCGGCAGCTTTTTGTCCTCATCAAGTGGTAGATTCAAAGTATGTTCACGAGAGATGGAGGGTCAAGTAAAATAAATTCTTCCATCTAATTAACTATAAATTAATCTGATAATTTATTTCACTTGACCTATGGTAAAAATAGTGATGGATTCAGACAAAAAAAAAAAAAAAAAAAAAAAAGGTGTTCAAAATAGAAAGTTGGAGTTTGTCTTCTTTCTTATTGCCCCTCGGACTACAACATACTGGTGGAATTTTCCGGGATCAAGGGGGTGCTCAAGCACATCCCCACTCCCCCTAGATCCGCTACTGGGTAAAAAAAATATTTAAGACGCGAGAGCTGGAGTGTTTCAGAGCAATGGTATAGTGGTATAATCTCTTCTGTTTTTTAGACATTTAAATATCAATTTTAATTTCAACAAATTAACATAATTTTTTTTATTAATTAACAGTTGATCTAAAAATAATAGGTTGATAAATCATTCACTATGAGTACTTTCTAATTTATTTTTGTGGTCTATAAATTTTTTTTATTAGGGATCATCTCAGAATTAATCAGCATAAGCAAGATACTTGACACAAAATAATAATGATAATAATAATAATAAAACTTGGATTGTTTAGGAGTTTACGCCCTTATGTGTATAGGGGTATAATCGAACCAAGTTAAACCGAACAGTAAGAGGCTCGAGCTCTAGCTCGAGCTTGGGTCGTTTTACTTAAGCTCGAGCTTGACTCGTAATGAAATTAAATAGTTCGTGAACAACTTAAGCTCGATTCGAAAATAGCTTGTGTACATATATAAATTAAGAGAAGAAAAAACTAGTCATATTATTGAATCCAAAATTAATATTTAGAAATACAAAGTATAAAGTCTTGTATAGCTAAGTTAAGAAATCCTAAATTCTAAATATAAAAAGGAAAAAGACTAAATTGTCCTAAAAGTTATAAACAAATAAATATATATAATCTAACATCACCCTCAAATTTATGATGCTATAGCTAGAAGCATCGAGAGTTTTATCAGTCAAGAAATGAAAATGTGAAGCGGATTGTACCTTAGTAAATATATTAGTAATTTGTAGCTTTGAATGAATAAAAGACAACGTAATGGTGTAAATCTGAAGATGATGGCGAGTAATGTAACAATTAATTTTAATATGTTTCATCCACTGATGAAAAATTAAATTGCGTATAATTTGAATAGCGCTCTGATTATCACAATATAACAGAGTAGGTTGATGAAGAGAGATGCCCATATTCACAAGCAACTAATATAATCAAACTATCTCACAAGTAGTTGAGGTCATGACATAATACTTAGCTTTTATGAAAGATCTAGAAATAAAATCTTTCTTCTTACTCTTTCAAGAAATGAAGGAATCATCAAGAAAAACACAAAAGCCGGTGGTAGATTTGTAATATGTAGAATCATCAACCCAATCCGTATCAGAGTATCCACGCAACTCCAGAGATGAAATAGAAGAAAATAAAATGCTTTAAAATTGAGTACCTCGAAGACACCTGAGAATATGAAAGCACCAGCCCAATGAACTGTAGTTGGTGTAGTGACAAATTAGCTAGCCACATGAACAACATGCGTAATATCTGGACAAGACACGGTGAGATAAACCAAGCTTCCAATAATAGTTCTGTACAAGCTAGGATTCGGTAAAGGTGAGCAATCAGATGGAGAATATCGAGCATTAGTCTCAATAGGAGTATCAACGACTCTATTATCAGTAAGACAAACACACTTAAACAGATTAGATATATACTTTGACAGAGATAAAAAATAATCTTTCGGGGAATAAGCAATCTCAATGCCCAAAAGGTAGCATAGTATCCCAAGTCTTTTATAACAAAATAACGAGCAAACTCAGACTTCAACGAAACAATTCTATAAGAATCATCACCAGTAATAATTGTGTCATCAACATATAATGATAAAAGAATATGACACACACTCATACATCTGACAAACAATGTTGAATCATGATTACTATGATGAAAACCACGCGAACTAATCAATGTAGAGAATTTGTCAAACTTAGCATGAGGTGCTTGTTTGAGACCATAAAGCGTTTTACAAAGCATGCAAATTTGCTAGGTTGATATAAAATACCAGGAGGAGGTGTCATATAAACTTCTTCATGAATATCACCATTTAGAAATACATTCTTGACATCCATCGAAAATATTCTCCATCGACAAACAGAAGCAACAACAATCAGAGTACGAACAGTCGTCATTTTTACAACAAGAGCAAATATTTTCTTATAATCCATGTCATACTCCTGAAAATAACCTTTAGCAACAAGATGAGTTTTGTATCATTTTATAAATCCATCAAATTTATTTTTGATATTATATACCCAACAAGAACCAATAGTATGTTTTTCAGCAGCCATGAATAGGCATGCGGCAGCTTTTTGTCCTCATCAAGTGATAGATTCAAAGTATGTTCACGAGAGATGGAGGGTCAAGTAAAATAAATTCATCCATCCTAATTAACTATAAATTAATCTCATAATTTTGTATTTCACTTGACGTATGGTATGGTAAAAAGCATTTAGAATATGATTACTTTTTTACTATAAACAAGAGCTCGAGTGTCTCAGAGCAATGGTGTAATAGTACGATATTTTCTTATATTTTTAGACATTTAAATATTAATTTTAATTTCAAAAAATTAATAGAATTTTTTTTATTAGCAGAAGGTTGATCTAAAAATAATGGATTAATAAGTCGTCCATTATGAATATTTTTCAATTTATACTAGTAGTTGATAAAAAATTTTATTGGGCCAGATTGATCATCTCAGAATTATTCAGCATATGTAAGATACTTGACACACAATAATAATAATAATAATAATAATAATAATAATAATAATAACTTGGAGTGTTTAGTGAATTTACGTCCTTGTGTGTATATGGGTATAATCAAATCAAGTCAAATTGAACAATAAGAAGATCGAGCTAGAGCTCGGTTTGTTTTACTTAAGCTCGAGCTTAACTCGTAATGAAATTAAATAGTTTGCGAACAACTCAAGCTTGATTCGAAAATAACTCGTATGCATATATATAGAAATTAAGAAAAAAAAATATCAATATTATTAAATCCAAAATTGATATTTATAAATACAAAGTATAAAGTCTTATATAACTAAGTTAAAAAACCTTAAACTTTAAATATAAAAGGGAAAAGATCAAATTGCCCTATGAATTATAAACAAATAATATATATAATCTAACATTCCCCTCAAATTCACAATGCTATAGTTAGAAGCATCGAGAATTTTATCAGTCAAGAAACGAAAACATGAAGCAGAATGTGCTTTGGTAAACATATTAGTAATATGTAGCTTTGAAGGAATAAAAGGCAATGTGACGATGCAAATTTGAAGATGATGGTGAGTAATGTGACAATTAATTTTAATATATTTCATCTGCTCATGAAAAACTGAATTGCGTATAATTTGAATAGTATTCTGATTATCACAATATAACGGAGTAAGTTGATGAAGAGAGATACCCATATCCGCAAGCAACCAACGGAATTAAACTATCTCACAAGTATTTGAGGCCATGATGATACTTAGCTTCTGTAGAAGATCTAGAAATAATATCTTTCTTCTTACTCTTTCAAGAAATGAGCGAATCGTCAAGAAAAACGTAGAAGTCAGTGGTAGATTTGCGATCTGTAGAATCATCATCCCAATCCGCATTAGAGTATGCACGTAACTCCAGAGATGAAGTAGAAGGAAATAAAAGGCTTTGAAATTGAGTGTCCTGAGATACCTGAGAATATGAAGAGTAGTAGCTCAATGAACTGTAGTTAATACAGCGACAAATTAACTAACCACATGAACAACATGCGCAATGTCTAGATGAGACACGGTGAGATAAACTAAGCTTCCAATAATAGTTTTGTACAAGCTAGGATCTGATAAAGGTGAGTCATCAGATGGAGAATATCGAGCATTAGTCTCAATAGGAGTATCAACGACTCTATTATCAGTAAGACAAGTATGCTCAAATAGATCATATATATACTTTGACAGGGATAAAAGATAATCTTTTGAGGAATAAGCAATCTCAATGTCCAGAAAATAGCGTAGTATATCCAAGTCTTTCATAGTAAAACAACGAGTCAACTCAGACTTCAAGAAAGCAATTCTATAATAATCATCACCAGTAATAATTATGTCATCAATATATAATGATAAAAGAATATGACTTTTTTAGTGCTGATCTGGTCCGATGGATCTCATATGTCTAGGCAAAGGCTATATACACTTAGACTTATACCGCTGAATGGACTTACGTTGCCAAGGCTACACACTTGGACTTACACCATTGAATGGACTTACGTTGCTAAGGCTACACAACTTGGACTTACATCGTCGAATGAACTTACATTGTCAAGGCTACACAACTTGGACTTACACCGCCGAATGGAAAATGCAAACAAGCATTGGAACCTATCCCAAAGCTCCCCCTACACCTAAGCTCCCCATTGAGATAAGAATTCTACCACAGGGATATTTAAGAACCTATCACAAGGCTCCCCCTACACAAAGACACTTAAGGTTTTCCCAACTAAACCATATTTCTCTCCCTTTGCCTAACATTAAAAAGCTTCCAATAATATCCCAATTGTCGATAACTTGATCATCAAATTGACCCTAAACACATATATTTATTGTCACGCCCCGGAGGAGTCTCTGTCCGAAGAAATTTCGGCAGCATCTCCCCTGTACGGCGGACAATCTGAAACTTTTCTACAAGCACTATATACCTCAGCCACATGCGGCTAGAATAATAACACAAATAAAAACAATCACCACGCAGTTTATATAGATATTCAGCCTCTGGCTGTCACAACCACGCAGTTAATAATAGTAATCGCAAACAATAATACTCTGACTCGAAATCCACCCTACTCAACTACACTCGTAAAGCTCAAATCCGACGAACTCACCTCTTCTGCCGTCCAGGCAGGCATGTAGTAGAATAAAATCTAAATCATACCAAAAGTCCATCAAACGAAAGGATTTCATACAATATCCATATGTAAAATCCAAAACAAGACTAAAACAAAGTCTGATAGAGAAAAGCTAAAATAAAATAACAACTCAAAGACCAGCAGATGGACTAGCACTACGTGCTGTGGGGACCAGCGACTGGAACTGCTCCGGACAGCCTCAACCTGAAAATATATCAACAATGGAAACGGGGTGAGTCCAACACTCAGTAGGTACAACTGATATGCATAATAAAACAAATAACAGACAACACTAATCATGCGTACAGTCTCCTGAATACGAGAAGGATAAATGTGACTGAAACAAAATCAGGAGATAACTGTACTAACCGGGATCAAAGTACAAAGGTAACAGGGTCGTCAGACCGGGGAAGTCATAATCCTGTATGCATATCAATCATATACATCCATATAAATGCAGCAAGTAAATGCAGCAATCATAAACACTAAATGCAATAAATGCATATGGTGACCGTGCACTCTGATATCATTGCTCCTGCAGAGCGACAAAGTGGACGGGATGCTGTCGGAGTACTCCTGTCCTCTGACCCCAAATCATAAATGGGGGAGCTCAATGCTCTCATCTCCCGGTACACAATGACGGGGAGGATATCTCTGCCGGCTACCACGCTGAGTCACCTGACCAACGGAGCCAAACAAAGTCCACCATCTGCCGGCTACTACGCTGCTACACTAAATGCCAGCGGAGCCAAACAGAGCGGAACTGACTGCCGGCTACCACGCTGAGTCCTCAGACCAACGGAGCCAAACAGCAGAACCGCCACACACCTGTCTGATATACCACTAATCCATGGGTGGTGGTGTGTGCAGTACATGTAACTGGCGATGCGCTCACAATAATGGAGCAGACAACATGCAATCATGCTAGATGATGCATGACTCTAAACATGGCAATATCATGAATAGCATAGCAAGATCCATACATAAATAAAAGGTGTACCACAAGTCAATGTATCAGATGGAAGGTACACAAACAGATAGGGTATCATATAAACCCTAGGTCCTGAACATGATGTATCACATGGTTGGGTCACTACCGAAAGCATGTATGGTCAGATAAATAATAACATGCAGTGCATAATAAATAAACAAACAACATGTAACAGATCATGTAGTGACCAACCGAATCAAATGGAAAACACAATTCTTGCTATATGTTAAACACTTTATTATGCATATCAAAAGACATAAGTCAAAGTACCCGCCTCCGATAATAGAAAGGTCCAATCCGACTCCGAGATAATCGTCTCGTGTCAAAACCCTAAGTCACGAACAAATAAATATATTTTATTTAGCTACGATTTACATAAATAGCTAAATAAATTCTTAAGAACTATTTAGGGCAAAACCCTAAGTCAACCTACTAACCATATAATTCAAATTCACTACAAAATGTATCACGATCCTACACTTTACCTCAAATCACAGCCACTGATTGCTGCTAATCGTTTACTGCTGAAACGAGGGCTGCCGGAACAGGGGCAACTGCTGGGAACAAAACAAACAAACCAAATCATCAATTTTCCTTCCAAACTATGTTCCCAAAACATAACCATTACCTCTACGGTGGCAGTTCCTTGTGTCTAACTGAAACACCCCTCACAACTAGCTGCTGGTGACCTTCTGTGGCCGGAGAAATGGTTGACAGTGTACACCGCCAAAAACCCAAATCCTAACAGCGTAAGGATTTGGTGAAGAAGGAACTCGACAGTGGAAACTAGGGCTCGGCAGAACCCTGCGACCTCAACTAGAGCTCACGGCAACCGTGCTAGGGCTGAGGCTTCGTCAACAATGGCAGCAAGCTTTCTAATGACTGGCTAGGTCAAGAAATGGCGGTGCTGAATCGGCAGATTTAGGGCAAGGGAGCTTGGTCGGCTGTCGGCGCTCGGAAGAGGAGAAGAAGAATCTCAACACCGAGGAGGCGGCCGGTGGAGATGCTAGGGCAGAAGGGAGACCGGCGGGGTCGCGATCGGGGACCGAGAGCCGGCGGCCAGTGATCGGGATCTCACGGCTAGGGCGACGGGCAGTGGCGAGGGGAAAAGGTGAAACCCTTAGCCGAGGGCTATTGTACGCAGAGGGGAAGAAGAAACCGCCGCGGCCGACCGTTAATGCTCCGGCGGTTAGGGCTCGGAGGCGTCGGGCGCAAGGGGGAGAAGGTCGCGGCGTCGGGGGGTTTCGGCAAGGTAAGAAAAAGAAAACAAATAAAGAAAATAAAAAGGAAAAAGGAAATGTAATTATAAACATTTCCTCGCTTAACTGGGGTAGCCAAAACAGGCTTTTCCGGGCCCTATTTTTATCCCCGTGAACTCGTCCATACGAGCTCCGAAAAATTCCCGAAAAATTTCCAAAAATTCCGAAAAATTCCCTTATTAATATTCTCCCATTTTCCGATATTTTACATTCTCCCCCACTAATAAAAATTTGGTCCCCAAATTTCGTTATCTACCAACAGCAAGTACTAACAACAGATATAGAAAGTATAAATGCTGAACGGTAAACTGAATCACATACCTCATGTGAAAAGATGGGGGTATCGAGCTCGGATAGTATCCTCGAGCTCCCAAGTAGCCTCCTCATCCGAATGATGCTGCCATCCGACTTTAACCAGCCGGATAGTCTTGTTCCGCAACTGACGCTCTTTCCGGTCGAGTATCCGTACCGGAATCTCCTTATAGGTAATGTCAGGCTGAACTGGAACTGGGATATCTGCCAGCACATGTGTCGGGTCGGGCACGTATCTCCGCAGCATAGATACGTGGAATACATCGTGAACGCCTGCCAGGGACGGTGGTAGTGCTAGCTGGTAAGCTACTGCTCCGATCCTCTCCAAGATCTCAAAAGGACCAATATACCGCGGGGCTAGCTTACCTCTGATGCCAAATCTCTTCACCCCTTTCGTGGGTGAAACTCGTAGAAATACATGGTCGCCAACAGAGAACTCTAGTGGTCTGCGTCTCCGATCAGCGTAACTCTTCTGGCGGTCCTGCGCCTCTGACATCCTCTGTCTGATAGTACGGACCAACTCTGCATCCTGCTGAACTCTATGAGGTCCCAACAACTGGGCCTCTCCAACCTCATCCCAGAGGACGGGTGTCCGACAAGGTCTACCATACAACGCTTCAAACGGTGCCATCTGGATAACCGAATGAAAGCTGTTGTTGTAAGCAAACTCTACCAACGGGAGATGGTCCTCCCAGCGCCTCAAAATCCATAACACATGACCTCGCAGGATCCTCTAGAGTCAGATGGTCGGCTCGATCCATCATGCGTGGATGGAAGGCGATGCTGCTGTGTGCCCAAGGCTGCTGCAGACTCGCCGAAACGAGGCGTAAACCGTGGATCTCTATCCGAAATGATACTCAACGGAACACCATGTAGTCGATAATCTCTCGGCGACATATCCGCCAATCGATCCAGGAATCACCATCCGGGATCGCTAAGAAATGCGCGGATTTGGTTAATCGATCAACGATTACCCAAATCGCATCATGGCCTCGTCGTGTCCTCGGCAATCCTACCACAAAGTCCATGGTAATGTGATCCCACTTCCACTCAGGAATAGGAATCCGCTGAAGTAATCCTGCAGGTCTCTGATGCTCAGCCTTCACCTGCTGACAGACAAGACATCTAGCTACGAAATCCGCGATGTCTTTCTTCATGCCGTTCCACCAGTAGGAACGTCTCAAGTCTCGATACATACGGGTCCCACCTGGATGGATCGCAAATCGAGAGCGGTGTGCCTCCTGAAGTAGCTCCTGTAAGACCGGATGAGACTGAGGTACGCATAATCTGCCTCGGAAGTATATAACACCCTCCTCGTCTTGTGTAAACTCGGTCTGCTGCCCGGAAGCTATCTGACTGCCAATGAACTGACAATGCTGATCACCAGCCTGAGCCTCTCGGATCTTTGTCCTGATCGACGACTGAGCAACCATGGTAATCAGAATACCCTGCTTTGTAGATCCCTGCTCCTCCAAGTCTAACTCAGAAAAACTCTGAATCAAGTCCGTGACTGAAGTCCGGTGGCAAGCCAAAGTCGCTCTGGACTTCCTGCTGAGTGCATCTGCAACCACATTAGCTTTCCCTGGGTGGTAGCTAATGGTACAATCCTAGTCCTTCAAGAACTCCATCCATCTCCTCTGTCGGAGATTAAGCTCCTTCTGAGTGAAAATATATTTGAGACTCTTATGATCAGTGAGAATCTCAAATGTGATACCATATAAATGATTTCGCCAAAGCTTCAGAGCAAAAATGATGGCAGCTAACTCCAAGTCATGAACTGGGTAGTTCTTCTCATACTCCTTCAGCTGACGGGAAGCATAAGAGACTACTCTGTCGTGCTGCATCAGAACAGCGCCCAAACCCTGAAGAGAAGTGTCGGTATAGAGTACAAATCCGTCCTCTCCAGAAGGTAGAACCAAAACTGGAGCCGACACTAATCTCCGCTTCAGCTCCTGAAAGCTGGTCTCGCAATCCTCAGTCCACGTAAACTTCACGCCCTTCCTGGTAAGGCGTGTCAGCGGCATAGCAATGCGCGTGAAACCCTCAACAAAGCGTCGGTAATATCCGGCCAATCCTAGAAAACTGCGGATCTCCTGAACTGACTTCGGCTGCTCCCAACCGGTGACAGCCTCGATCTTCTGAGGGTCTACTGAAATACCTCTGCTAGAAACCACGTGTCCCAGAAAACCGACTGAGGATAGCCAGAACGCACACTTGCCGAACTTCGCGTACAGCTGACGTCGTCTAAGAATCTCCAAGAATATACGAAGATGCTGTGCATGCTCCTCCTCGGAATGCGAATAGACCAATATGTCATCAATGAAAATGATAACAAACTGATCAAGATACTCCAGAAATATGCGGTTCATCAAATCCATAAACACCGCTGGAGCATTGGTAAGCCCAAATGACATTACCAAAAACTCATAATGACCGTATCGAGTACGAAAAGCTGTCTTCTGAATATCTGAGTCTCTGACTCTCAGCTGATGATATCCGGATCGCAGATCAATCTTAGAATACACTGATGTACCTCTGAGCTGATCAAACAAATCCTCGATCCGTGGTAAAGGATATTTATTTCTGATGGTCACTGCATTCAGCTGTCTGTAGTCAATACATAACCTCATGGTGCCGTCCTTTTTCTTGACAAATAATACCGGAAAACCCCATGGGGAAACACTAGGGCAAATGAATCCCCTGTCTAAAAGCTCCTGGAGTTGAACCTTCAGCTCGTTCAACTCTTTTGGTGCCATACGATATGGAGCTTTCGATGCCGGTGTGGTTCCCGGAATCAACTCAATAGCGAACTCCACTTGCCTTCTGGGAGGCAAACCTGGCAGCTCATCTGGAAATACATCTGGGTACTCCCGGACTACAGGAACGTCGGAGAGCTGCGAACTGCTGCTGTCCTCGGTACTGATCAAAGATAACAGAAAACCCTGACAGCCATGAAACAGCAACTTCTGAGCCTGTATCGCCGAAATGATCGATAAGCCGTCGTCTCTGATGCCAGTGAAATCCCACGAGGGTTGGTTCGGAGGCCGAAATGTGACCACCCTCGTCTGGCAATCAACTGTGGCATGATATGCTGACAAACAGTCCATGCCAAGAATAATATCAAAATCGACCATTTCTAATACTAAAAGATCCACTGTAAGTATTAGGTTTCCAAAATCTAACGGGCAACCTCTGACCTCCTGGGTGACGTCCAATGAATCACCGAACGGTAAGGAGACGGTCAATCGCTGGGGTCTGAAAGTGGGTAATCTACCAACCTCCCGCATAAAAGTGCGAGATATAAATGAATGCGAGCTACCAGTATCTATCAGTATATCTGCAGATAAGGCATAAATAGAAATCATACCGCGGAAAACGGATCCGTCGGCTCGCTGCGCATCCTCTCTGGTCATCGCATGAACACGTCCAGTCTCTGGCGGAGGAGGAGGTAACGCTGCCAGTGGCTGCTGCGGCTGGGCAGAGGTCTGGACTGAGAGGACGGCGACTGATACTGTGCAGCTGGCTGGGACTGAGTCTGGTACTGGCCTAAAGGCTGAGGCTGCAACTGATACTGCCCCTGCATCGGATAATAAAGTCCCGGAACAGAACTCTGGGGTGCTATGGAAGCACTGGAGTACTCCTGTCCAAGCATGCCAAATGCCGCTGCTGCAGGTGAAGCACTCTGCTGCTGGCCATGTGAAGGTTGGGCTCGTCACCCTCCTCGATAAGTGCCGGACTGACTGGACTGTCCTCCAAGATCAGACCCTCCGGTAGTCATATGCTGAGTCTTCTGCGGACAATCTCGACTCTGGTGCCCAGGCAGTTTGCAATGAAAGCAAACTGACTGTCCCAGAGCACAAGCTGAAGTGACATGATCTCTGGATCCACATCTAAAACAGCGAATGTCGCTGGCGGGTTGTTTCCGGCTCTGCTGGGAAGACCGGAAACGTCCTGAAGATGACTGCCCTGATTTCTGAGGTTTACGTGATACCCCAGATGTACCCTGATCTGATCGACTACGCCTGCTCTGCTATGGTGTAGCCTGAGGCTGCTGGATCTGTCCAGATGTCTGACTCGGCTGCTTCCTTTTCCTATCCGGAAAAACTCTCTGCTGAGCTGACTCAATAATGAGGGCTCTGTCCAACATCTCCGCATAAGATGTGATACCAAGACCGACAAGTCTTAGTTGCAAATGTCCATCCAACCCCTGAATGAACTGCTGCATACGTGAACTGTCCTCAGCAACTAGCTCTGGACAAAATCTGGCCAATCTGTCAAACTCTGCATTATACTCAGTCACTGTCCGATTATTCTGTCGCAAACTCAGGAAATCCTGCCGGCGAGCCATCTGATAAGCTCGTGGAAAGAAACGGCTCTCAAAAGCCTCTCTGAATCTGGCCCAAGTGATGTTCTGCTCACCGATGATGGAACGCTAGGTAAGCCACCAAGTGTCGGCCGCGTCCCGTAAGTGAAAAGCAGCCAGCTCTGCTTTCTCCCACTCGGAGCAAGCAATATAAAAGAAAGTCCGCTCCATAGTCTCAATCCAAGACAAGGCCACACTCGGATCTCTGTCTCCTCGAAAGAGTGTGAATCGACTCTTCATCGATTCTGCCAACACTGGAATCCTGGCTCGTGCCGCGGCAATATTAGTGAGGTGTGTCGGAACGGCTGTCGGAACGACTGTCGGAACTGGCAGAACCACTGGAGCTGGTACTACAGGTGGTACCGGTGCATAAATCGGAGGAGGTACTCCCGGTGCTGCTGGGTAAACTGGAGCATATGCTGTCGATGGCACTGTAGGGTGAACATAAGTGGCCGCAGCTGGATGTACGGTAGGCAATGGTATCGAATGTGGAGTAGTCGGTATCCCTAATGCAGGTGCTGCTGAGTACACTGTATGTACTGGGGGCACAGGGGCTGCTGGTGCCGGATACACGGTAGGCCCAGGTGGCGGTGATGCCGGATACACAGTGGGTCCAGATGGCGGTGGTGTCGGATACACCGTAGGCTGTACTGGAGCAGGAGTCGGGTATGCCAATGGTACCCCTGATGGTACCGGAAATACAGTAGCAGTGGATACTGTCGGTGCAGCTGAGATAGGTACCTCTAAGGGAGCCATCGGGGTCTGAGAGCCCGACGCACCCACAGTATGCTGAGTCTGTCCCTGGCTGACAGGCTCATCAACAGAAGGCATCTCTGGCGTATCCAGAGATCCTGCGGTCCTCGTACGTGCTCGTCCAGCACCACGTCTCGCAGCAATACGTGTAGATCGCCTCATATCTGTTAAATTATATCACAGATATTACTACAAGTGTCAACACTTACTAAAATAATTTCATACCTAATTGTTGTCTGGAGATGTTCCGTCGCTGTCCAGTCCCCAAAATGACCTCGGAATTCCGTACGAGAAAGAACAAACACCGGAAATCCATATAAATCCAAAACGGAAGTCCATAACAAAATCGAAACGGAAAAATCCGTGCAACCCAAAATAACTGCCTAGACCAATATGTCTCGCAACAAGGGCTAGTATAACATATCCAGAATACTAAAAGCAGGTATCACACCCTGCTCTGATACCAATAATTGGTATCAGATAAATCTCAAAAATCCACACACGGAAATCCAACAAGTATCGCCAAACTTTGGCGCTCTGATACCATATAAATTGGTATCAGGTTATCCCAAATATCCAAAATACGAAAACAACGATCGCAAAAACTAAATTGGTATCAGATAAATCAACGAAAATCCAAAACACATAGCAAGTATCGTATACCTGCTCTGATACCACTAAATTGTCACGCCCCGGAGGAGTCTCTGTCCGAAGCAATTTCGGCAGCATCTCCCCTGTACGGCGGACAATCTGAAACTTTTCTATAAGAACTATATACCTCAGCCACATGCGGCTGGAATAATAACACAAATAAAAACAATCACCACGCAGTTTATATAGATATTCAGCCTCTGGCTGTCACAACCACGCAGTTAATAATAGTAATCGCAAACAATAATACTCTGACTCGAAATCCACCCTACTCAACTACACTCGTAAAGCTCAAATCCGACGAACTCACCTCTTCTGCCGTCCAGGCAGGCATGTAGTAGAATAAAATCTAAATCATACCAAAAGTCCATCAAACGAAAGGATTTCATACAATATCCATATGTAAAATCCAAAACAAGACTAAAACAAAGTCTGATAGAGAAAAGCTAAAATAAAATAACAACTCAAAGACCAGCAGATGGACTAGCACTACGTGCTGTGGGGACCAGCGACTGGAACTGCTCCGGACAGCCTCAACCTGAAAATATATCAACAATGGAAACAGGGTGAGTCCAACACTCAGCAGGTACAACTGATATGCATAATAAAACAAATAACAGACAACACTAATCATGCGTACGAGAAGGATAAATGCAACTGAAACGAAATCAGGAGATAACTGTACTAACCGGAATCAAAGTACAAAGGTAACAGGGTCGTCAGACCGGGGAAGTCATAATCCTGTATGCATGTCAATCATATGCATCCATATAAATGCAGCAAGTAAATGCAGCAATCATAAACACTAAATGCAATAAATGCATATGGTGACCGTGCACTCTGATATCATTGCTCCTGCAGAGCGACAAAGTGGACGGGATGCTGTCGGAGTACTCCTGTCCTCTGACCCCAAATCATAAATGGGGGAGCTCAATGCTCTCATCTCCCGGTACACAATGACGGGGAGGATATCTCTGCCGGCTACCACGCTGAGTCACCTGACCAACGGAGCCAAACAAAGTCCACCATCTGCCGGCTACTACGCTGCTACACTAAATGCCAGCGGAGCCAAACAGAGCGGAACTGACTACCGGCTACCACGCTGAGTCCTCAGACCAACGGAGCCAAACAGCAGAACCGCCACACACCTGTCTGATATACCACTAATCCATGGGTGGTGGTGTGTGCAGTACATGTAACTGGCGATGCGCTCACAATAATGGAGCAGACAACCGCACAGCATGCAATCATGCTAGATGATGCATGACTCTAAACATGGCAATATCATGAATAGCATAGCAAGATCCATACATAAATAAAAGGTGTACCACAAGTCAATGTATCAGATGGAAGGTACACAAACAGATAGGGTATCATATAAACCCTAGGTCCTGAACATGATGTATCACATGGTTGGGTCACTACCGAAAGCATGTATGGTCAGATAAATAATAACATGCAGTGCATAATAAATAAACAAACAACATGTAACAGATCATGTAGTGACCAACCGAATCAAATGGAAAACATAATTCTTGCTATATGTTAAACACTTTATTATGCATATCAAAAGACATAAGTCAAAGTACCCGCCTCCGATAATAGAAAGGTCCAATCCGACTCCGAGATAATCGTCTCGTGTCAAAACCCTAAGTCACGACGAACAAATAAATATATTTTATTTAGCTACAATTTACATAAATAGCTAAATAAATTCTTAAGAACTATTTAGGGCAAAACCCTAAATCAACCTACTAACCATATAATTCAAATTCACTACAAAATGTTGTTAGAGTGTATACTAAAAGCCTAGCTTTTGGTATGAACATTTATCTAGAAATAAGAATCACATTGGTCAAATGTCTACATTTATGATAAATATATTTGCTCAATTAATTTATATTGTAGATAACATGGTGTGTGGTGTCACACACAGAAGATCATGTTATCGGTTCCTTATAAATTATAAACAATGGCTCACGACCATGATGGAAAGGAACAAACCATTGGAAGGTCGTAGTGTAATTAGGTGTTAGTTTATCTTAACTATATAATTACACTAGTACACTTAGAGTGTATTGAGTAGGACCATTTGAGGTCGTTTCTTTTATACTGACTTTATAAAGAAACAAAAACCTCGGTTATTATGGAAGTGTGTGCTCTTAATCCTAATATAATAACAAGCACATATATTTGATATTTATTTCTTTAATTTATCAATGGGTGAGATTTAGTTCGATGAATCAATAAGCTCGATAAGTTGGGAAATGATATCACTTATAGTGTGTGTTGTTGATTATAGAAGGAAACTGTGTCCTAGTAATCTAGGTTGAGAATGTCCCCAAGAGGAGCTCATAAGGATTGTCATGTTAAACCCTGCAGGTGGACTTAGTCCGACATGACGATGAAGTTGAGTGGTACTACTCTTGGAGCTAGATATTAATTAAGTGAGTTGTCAGTAACTTACTTAATTAGTGGACATTTGTTATCTTAAATACAGGGAGACTAACACACTCATAATAAGAAGGAGCCCAAAATGTAATTTGGGATTGGTGCGATAGTTCAATAATAGTTCTCTGGTGGAATGAATTATTATTGATAAAATTAAATTGTGTGTTCGGGGCGAGCACGGGATGCTTAATTTTATCGGGAGACCAAAACCAATTCCTCCACTCGGTCCCTATCGTAGCCTCTTAATTATAGAGTACTATACCCACCTATACCCACCTTCTTACCCATCCTATAGGGGCCGACCAAGCTAGCTTGGAGACCAAGCTAGGGTCGGCCATGGGTATGTTCATGGGTGAATTCATGTGGCCGTCCCTATTAAAATAAAAAGGAATTTTAATTTTAAAATTTTTCTTATGTGGATAATATAATTTAAAAGAGAGTTTAAAAATTTAAATCTTTCCTTTTATAAGATTCTACAAAAGATTAAGAGAAGAGTTAAAATCTCTTTCCTTATTTGTAGATTAAAAGGTTGATTTTAATTTTGGTAAAAACTTTCCTTTTAATTATATTCATGATTTAAAAGAAAGTTTAAAAATTAAAAATTCTCTTTTATTAGTTTCTACAAAAGATTAAGAAAAGATTTAATATCTTTCCTTATTTGTACATTGAAAGGAGATTTTAATTTTTAGAGATAACTTTCCTTTTTGGAAATTATCCACATGTTTAAAAGAAAGATTTTAATTTATAAAATTTCTTTTTATTAACCAATCATGAAGGGATTAAAATTATTGGAGAAATTTTTATAAATTTCTAGAAACAAATTAGGAAGTTTTAATTTTTATTTTAATTAAAACTCTCCTTGTTTTGGGGAGAAGAGTGGCCGGCCATTATAATTTGAAAAGAGAAAATTATTTTAATTAAATAAATTTTCCTTTTCAATGGTAAAAGAATTAAGGAAGTTTTTATTAAATTTTCCAAGACCAAGGATTATAAAAGAGGGGGTAGAGGAGACTTCAAGGTGAACGACTCTATTCTATTTTTCCTCTCTTTTCTCCTTGGGTGTGGCCGGCCCTTTCTTTCCTCTCCTCTCCTTTGTGTGGCCGAAACCTTCTCATGGTGGAGATAGCTTTGGTGGCCGGATCTAAGAAGGAGAAGAAGGAGAGAAAAGAAGCCTCTTTTCTAGCATCCCTTGGAGCATGGTGGTGGTGGCCGAACCTCTTCATCCTAGGAGAAGTTTTGATGGCCGAAACTTGTAAGGAAGAAGAAGGTGCTTGGTGGTTCTCATCTCGGAAGATCGTTGCCCACACAACGTCCGAGGTTAGAAGAGGAATACCGTAGAAGATCAAGAGGTCTTTCTAAAAGGTATAACTAGTAATTTTTGTTTCCGCATCATACTAGTTATTTTTGGAAATAATACTAAATACAAGAGGCATACGATTCTAGAGTTTCGAATTTGTTTTCGATATAGTGTTCTTTTGTTTTTCTTTCCCTTGTGATTTGATTGTTCTTTTCGGTTAACCTAAAGTTATTTTAGGAAATTAAATATTAGCTTTCCATAAAAGGTTTTGTCTAGTCGGTGGTGGTTGCTCCCATATCCAAGAAGGCCATGTGCCTCGCCACGTCAGTACTGGGAACCAATTATGGAAATTAATATTTAATGGAATTAATAACTTAAGGTGATTTGGGTCGAACGTGTTAAGTTCCGCAGGAGACCCAAGTCAAAACCTAAAAGAACGAATAGATTAAGTTTTGGATCAAACGTGTTAAGTTCCGCAGGCGATCCAAAATTTAATTTAAAAGAACACATGGTAGCTAGGAAAAGGTTCAAACCTTTGTACGAAATTTTTGTACAGTGGAACCTCTAGGTTTTCCGAGTAGCAACCAACAAATGTATCACGATCCTACACTTTACCTCAAATCACAACCACTGATTGCTGCTAATCGTTTACTGCTGAAATGAGGGCTGCCGGAACTAGACCCGACCCCGGGCCGGGTCTGGCCCGGACCCGGCCCGGGCCCGTAACCGGGTCAACGGGCCGGTTGCCCGTTGACCCGGTTCCGTTGACCCGGTTCCGGTTCATTGGCTGTAAAACCGGCGAACCGCCGGTTAACCGGTGGGTTGAATCGGCGGTTCAGCCGCAAATTTTTTTTTTTTTTTTTTTAAACGGCTTGAACCGTCGGTTAACCGACGGTTCATAGCCGTTGGAACCGCTGGTTAACCGGCGGTTCGTAGCCATTGGGGTATTTTTTTTCAACGGTTAGGATCATTTGACTGTTTTTTGATCAATGACTATGATTTAGTGTCCGTTACTATCAAAACTCTATAAATAGAGAGCTCATTTCATCATTTTTCACACACATCTTCTCTACTCTTAATCTCATTTTCGTATTCTCTAATCTCTACACGCTTTCGTTTCCAATTTTCAATTACAATGGAAGGAGGCCGCGGCGGTGCATCATCTCGAGCTCGGAAGGGAAAGCAAATAATAAATCCGCGGGAGGAGGACCCCAACATTCAATTCACCGATGATGAGATCGAGCATCTTCCGAATCCGACACCCGAAACACAAGGAAATACCGATGCAATTACTTCTAAGGTTCGGGAACTTTCTCCTCTAAAGTCTTCTATTTTCACTAAACATTTTGAGAAGGTCACTCTTCCGTCGGGAGAAATGCGTACAAAATATAAGCACTGCAATGCTTCCTACAAATTCCAAGCCGGCGGCGGCTTTGGGTCGTTGAAACGACATGTAAAAACGAAGCATCCGACGGAATATGGACTCGACCGTTCTCAAACACAATTATTAAGATTTTCTTCAACTAGCGGTAGTACCGATTTCGGTTTATTTTTATATTCGGATAATAAATTAAGAGAATCATTAGCTAAATTTGTTTCCGTAGAACATCTTTCTTTTAGTTTTGGATCTAAATGCACATTTGAAGATTTTTGTAAAGAATCTCTTAATCCATGTGCTAAACGTGTTCCTAGGACTACACTTACTCGTACAATTAAAAAATTAGTAAAACAAGGAAAAAAGAATTTAATTGATAAATTTAGTAAATTAGATAATAAAATTTCTTTATGTTCCGATATTTGGAGTGATCATTGGCAAACACATTCGTATATGGGTGTGACTTGCCATTGGATCGATAACTCTTGGAACCTCCAAAAAAAATTATTAGCTTATAGAGTTTTTGATGAATCACATAATGCTCATAATATCGCACAATTATTATGTTTAATTTTAGAAGAATATGGTTTAACTCATAAAATATTTTCAATATCATTAGATAATGCTAGTTCTAATACCGCTTGTATAGATGATCTAAAATTTGTTTGTCAACCTATTATTGGAGGTTTATTTTTTCATATTCATTGTGTACGTCATGTTTTAAATTTATGTGTTCAAGATGGTTTAAAAATTTTAGAAAGTTATATTAAACCAATTAGAATTACAATTTCTTATTTATAGTCTCATCCATCTATAATGAAACAATGGGGTAGGTTTTGTAAAATTAATGGAATGAGACCTAAAAAATTTCCACGTGATGTACCAACACGTTGGAATTCAACATACCAATTATTACAAGATTCATTTCAATATAAAGAATTATTATGTTCATTTTTTGCACAAAACACTAATGCTAATATATATTTATTTTCATAACAATGGAATATTTGTAGTAGTATTTGTGAAATTTTAAAAGTATTTAATGATGCAACCGAACAACTTTCCGGTGTTTATTATCCCACTGCTCAATTAGTTTTAGAAAATTTTTCTAATATAGTATTAGTTTTAAATGAACATATTAATAATGAATCTTTATCTCCTTGCATCTTAGCTATGAAAACTAAATGGGAAAAATATTTTTATTTAATTCCTGAAATTTATTTAATTGCATTTGCTTTAGATCCTAGATTTAAATTAGAAGTTTTACAAGAAATGTTAACTTTATATTATGATGCTTTAATTCCAATTAAAGATTCTTCTTCTCCTGATCCAATTAATATTATATATAATGTTAGAATTTATTTATATGATATTTATAATCAATATTATGCAAAATATGGAACACAAATTAATATTTCTGAAATTCAACAAACTACTAGTAGTAATTTAAAACTTACAAAAGCACAACTCTTATTAAAAGAACGGACAAAACGTCCACGAGGATCCTCAAGTTCCACACAGGAACTTGAGAATTATTTTACGACTTCTTTTGATTTTAATGAAGCAGATAGCGAAAACTTCGATATCTTAAAGTGGTGGTCACAGAAGGCTCAAAGCTTTCCCGTTCTCTCCGTGATCGCAAAAGAAATTTTAGCTTGTCCAGTGTCAACTGTTGTTGTGGAGCAGACGTTCAGTGCCAGTGGCAACATATTAGATGAACGACGATCAACTTTGTCTCCCGACTCATTGGAAGCCCAAGCATTACTGGACGATTGGACCAGAGCGGAGAAAAGAATCCAAGGAATGCAACTTTCAGATGACGAAGTTGAAGATTTTGATACTGAAGGAACAAATACGACAGGAACAGGAAATGGAAGTGAATGAAAATGTAAAAGGATAAAAATGTAAAAGAACTACGTGGGCTTTGATTCCCCTAAAGGGATACGTAGGCAACTTAAATAAGTGCAAGCCCTTTTTTTAATAAATTTTAATTTCTAATTTTTAATGTTTAATGTTTAATTTTTAATTTTTAATTTTTATTAACATATTAATCTTGAACCGTGACGAACCGTGAACCGAACCGTGAACCGGCGGTTCTGAACCGTGAACCGTAACCGTCTTGGGCGGTTAAGGTTAAGGGTCGACCTGCCTGGAACCGTCGAACCGGCGGTTCCGAACCGTCGAACCGTCGGTTCCGAACCGTGGTCAGGTCTAGCCGGAACAGGGGCAACTGCTGGGAACAAAACAAAAAAACCAAATCATCAATTTTCCTTCCAAACTATGTTCCCAAAACATAACCATTACCTCTACGGTGGCAGTTCCTTGTGTCTAACTGAAACACCCCTCACAACTTGCTGCTGGTGACCTTCTGTGGCCGGAGAAATGGCTGACAGTGTACACCGCCAAAAACCCAAATCCTAACAGCGTAAGGATTTGGTGAAGAAGGAACTCGATAGTGGAAACTAGGGCTCGGCAGAACCCTGCGACCTCAACTAGAGCTCACGGCAACCGTGCTAGGGCTGAGGCTTCGTCAACAATGGCAGCAAGCTTTCTAATGACTGGCTAGGTCAAGAAATGGCGGTGCTGGGTCGGCAGATTTAGGGCAAGGGAGCTTGGTCGTCTGTCGGCGCTCGGAAGAGGAGAAGAAGAATCTCGACACCGAGGAGGTGGCCGGTCGAGATGCTAGGGCAGAAGGGAGACCGGCGGGGTCGCAATCGGGGACCGAGAGCCGTCGGCCAGTGATCGGGATCTCACGGCTAGGGCGACGGGCAGTGGCGAGGGGAAGAGGTGAAACCCTTAGCCGAGGGCTATTGTACGCAGAGGGGAAGAAGAAACAGTCGCGACCGGCGGTTAGTGCTCCGGCGGTTAGGGCTCGGAGGCGGCGGGCGCAAGGGGGAGAAGGTCGCGGCGTCGGGGGGTTTCGGCAAGGTAAGAACAAGAAAACAAATAAAGAAAATAAAAAGGAAAAAAGGAAATGTAATTATAAACATTTCCTCGCTTAACTGGGGTAGCCAAAACAGGCTTTTCCGGGCCCTATTTTTATCCCCGTGAACTCGTCCATACGAGCTCCGAAAAATTCCCGAAAAATTTCCAAAAATTCCGAAAAATTCCCTTATTAATATTCGCCCATTTTCAGGTATTTTAAATTTATCTCTCATAGATCTCATACATCTAAATGAGTTGATCTGGTCAAAATCAGTGCTAAAAAATAGTTTCAGATTAATATCAGTTGACTGCCTCTAACATCAGTCGACTGGTCTCTTCGATACAACCTCATAGAAACATTTTATGGTCGAAAAGCACTGTTACCAATCGACTGGTAATTGCATCAGTCGACTAGTACCCTTTTCCAGGCCAAACTACATTTTGAACCCGATTTCAGAAATGCACCAATAATTCCACGAACATCCAAAAATTTTCAAATTTTGTGGAGAAGTTTGTTTTACCCATGTCTACTTGGAAAAAATATATTTAAATATGTACATATCTCAGATCCCAAGATTGATACAAAATCTAAAACTATCTAAATGATTCAATTGAACCTTGACCTAAAGTCCTAGTTTTGGTTTCCTCTTGATGTATTTGCCCATACTAAACCACAATGCATCCCTAGCATTGGTTTATATGATATCTATACATCCAAATCAATTGTCATGTCATATGACCCCAATGTCATATTTCTAAGCATGAAACACAATCCAATTGTGCCAAATCCCTAGGTTTGAGACTCAAGTCCATCTCCAAAATCCCTTGGCACATTCCATGACTCATCTAGAATCTCAAGTAATACCTACTTGAGATCCATTGGCCATGGATCCCAAATTAACTCTTTGAGCTATCTCTAGAGCTCTTAACCTTAGTCACCTCCCTAAGTGACTTATCTATTGTGGCTAAACCACAATGATGCTCCTTAGAAGATTTTCTTCTCTTCTTAACCTTGGACATTTCATCATTGCCATAATTATATGTAACCCTAGCATATTTCTTCTTGGCTTTGGATGACTCTCCCTTGCCATGATCATTTTCCACCCTAACATATGATTTCTCCTTGTCTTTGGAGGAACTAGATCGGTATCCAAAACCTAATATATCATGGTTGAGTCTTTGGCTATCTAATACCATACTTAATCCCTTAGATCCAACATTGAATCTCTTAAGGAATTGTTCTAACTGATCAAGCTTTGCCTTTAAAGTTTGATTTTCCCTTTCTAGGTTCCTAAACCTAGAGTCAACATGTCCACCATGGACATTCCTATACCTACCCTTTTTAAGCATATATCTCCCCTTCTTGGGATTAATGTCTTGCTTCTCCATTACCTTATTCTCCTTAGGTAATGAGAATCTAACATATCTAGGTTTCTCATGCATAGGTCTCCTACGGTTATGATCTATATTTACCCTATTTCTATCATGATATTTAAAATCAAAAATTTTCATTGCTACATAACGATAATCATTATTTTCCTAGCATGCATAGGAACATAAGAATTTGAATTACGATTCAAATTAAAGTATACCTCCCTTACCCTTGAAGCTCCCTCTCGACTTGAGCTTCTCTCCTTCTTCTCCCATTTCTTTAGATGCTCCAACTTTTTTAGCTCTATCTTTTTTGGGCATTTTGTGTGGTAGTGACCCTTCTCCCCACATGTGAAGCATATGATGCACAATCTCCTTTCTTAGGTTTCTTAATTCCTACAACTCTTGTTAGCATTTGAATTAACTTGAATGAGTTTAAAAGTTACCTCCTTCTTACCCAATGCACACTTACTCTTTAGTGTCCCTTCTCATTGCACCTGAAGCAAGTGATGTGATCCTTTGACTTCACTTCGGTGGAGATGCTCACTAAGTTGACCACTTCCAAGATCTCTTCTTCATCCGTCTTGGCTTCTTCTTCAACCTTTGAGGATGTTTCCTTATCCACACTTATGGATAACATTTCTTCATCCTTCTCTTCTTCAGATGTTGAACATGGCTCAACTTTCATTTGCTCCTCCTCAACTTGAGCAATTAAATTCATCTCCTTGGGTTCTTCTTCTTCTTGTGGAGGTTTAGGTTCTTCCCCTAGAACCATCTTCACTTTGCTTCACAAATCATGGGCGTTCTCATATTCACTTACACCACTTATCACATTAGACGACAATATATCTATTAAGATTGATATTATCTTTGAGTTTGCCTCCGATCGTGAGGTTTGCCCTTTCATCCAATATCTTGGTCGGAGTATCTTTCCTTTCTTGTCTTTTGAGACTTCGAATGACTCCTTAATTACCATTATAGTGTCCCAATCCATGTCGAAGAAGACAGAGCTCATCATCCAAAATGTGATGTCTCATAGGCTTCCTACTTCATACTTTAGCGGTTCTATCAAGCCGATCATCTTCTTAAGTATTGCTCTTCTCGACAGTTAGTCCGGTGAAGTGCGACCTTTGCTCTCATACAATTGTTGGGGATCTTATATGACCATCTTGGGGGGGGGGGGGTTGAATAGACGTTGCTCCCAAGTCGATTGCTTCTTACGTATTCGTTAGTGCACAGCGAAAAATAAAGAATACGAATACAAATACAAATACAAATACAAATATGAAAGCTAAAGACAAGACAAGAAAGCAAACCGCTAACACATTTCTTTTAATGTGGTTTGAAGATTAGGGCTTCTACTCCACGACGGTCTGTATGGTAGACGATTCCTATCCGTCAGTGGATTAGTCCCCGACAAACTTCGACTATCTCAAGTCTCCTTGTGGGTGGAGAAACCTCACCACAACACTCACCAAGACCTCTTAGATTACACAAGCACTTGAGAACTAGTTGACTATTAATTAGGCTTTAACCAAGTCTAATTTCATCACCTTAGCCAGTCATCCTAAGCTCCATCTTATAGAGCTTGGGTAGAAACAACAAGGCTGTTTACTGTTACCAGTCGACTGGTCCTTGCACTAGTCAGCTGGTGTCTGACCAACGACTCTCTCAACGACTCTTTACCAGTCAACTAGTCCTTACACTAGTCGACTGGTCCCTGTCGTTCGGGCACAGAAACTCTCTATGCTCACCCCTAGTCAACTGGTCTTAGTACTAGTCGACTGACACAATCCTAAACTTAGGGGTTTCCTTCCTGAGTACATTTCTCTCGCACTCGGACCGCCATGACTCACTTGACTCTTCTTCACAACTTTGACCTCTTACCTTCAAGCCTACTTCTTTTGGCTCTCGTCTCTCGAATGCATTTAAGCTTGTGGCTCGTCCTTAATGTCATCTTTCGCGTATGCCTCGAAGCCGCTTCCCTCGACCCTTGTCCTTGCTGTCTTGTCCACGGTCCCTCGGATGCTCCATCCTTCACCCGATCGGAAGCCATCAAACTGAGTCATATGTGTATCCTGTAAATCTGCACACTCACATATATATATATATATATATATATATATATATATATATATATATATATATATATATATATATATATATATATTTAATCCCCTTTTTGTCAAACACTCCCACTGTAACCTCTATAAAAGGCTTGACTCCACTACTGCTCAAGTTCATATCCTCCAATATTTGAGTTCGAACCTTTGAGCGCTCAGGTTTGGATCCTCAAGTGTTCAGGCTCGAGCCCTCAAGTACTTGGGCTCGAGCTCTCGATAGCTCAGGATAAATTACGTTAATCGGATATGGCTCACACATTGTCTTACTCTTTGTATTCTTATGTACAATATTTTTAATTTCCGTGTTGACCTGGAGATGAACCGAAGGAGGTATTGAGATAAGTGAATCATTTATTATTAAGGTCAGATTTGTTGGTCCAAAATTTTTTAGATAAAAAAATTTTTATTCATTCATTGGATGGTGGACTGGATCCCACGAGGGTAGATCCTCTGAACCGCAAAAAGTGGTCCAGGGGATGGTCCCTTGGTTTGGATTGGTTCAGAAGATGATCCTCATTCATAAAATAGATAGGGACCATTCATCTCTATCAATCCAAATCAAGGGATCATCCCCTGGATCGCCTTTTGCGGTCCAGAGGATCTGGGCTGAGATCCCACCTGTTAAACAGATGGGATCCAATCCATTTACCTAATGAATGATTAAGGACTAGGATTGGTCCAGGATTGGGATTAGAGGATCCCTGCCCTTTATTATCACCCTGTATAATATTTTTAATTAAGTTAAATTTAAAAAATAGTTTATAATAAATACGATGTAAATATGAAATAATATTAAAATAGTTTTTTTTTAAAAAAAAAATTAACAGCCATCACCATTCACCAAAACGGTAATTTACGGCGTCCTAAAAGAGTTTTATTTTTATATAAATTTACCGTCGATATATTTTTTTTCCTTAGAGGATAATAAAAGCTGAAACTTATGGGCCTGTACGATTCGTGAGGGAATCCCTTCCAACGGCTCCGATTCTCCTTAGATGCACTTTCACCCCACGAGCCTCTTCCTCGAATCGGCTTCATCGCGATGCACGTCAGCAGCAAAACCCTCGCTCTCCATCGTCGTCGCCGGCAGCAGCCGCCATGGTGGAGATGGTCGCCGCAAAGGTGGCTCGTGAAGGTTCGCCTCAAGTGGGTGAAGAATCGCGGTCTCGACCACATCATCGATCGCGATACCAACGTCAAGGCCGCTTGCCTCCTCAAGGACGCCATCGCCGCCGCCCCCTCTGGCCTCCTCCCCGCTCGCTCCCTCGCCCCCTTACAGAAAAACCTCGGCCTCACTGTTCCCTTCCTCCGCTTCCTCCGCCGCTACCCCACCCTCTTCCACGAGCAGCCCCACCCCCGCTTTCCCTCCCTCCCCGCATTCTCCCTTGCCCCCGCTTCCCTCCTCCTCCACCGCCGCGAGCAGGACGCTTTCGTCTCCACTCTCCACGACGACTCCGCCCACCGCGTCGCCCGCCTCCTGATGATGGCCCGCTCCCGCGCCCTCCCCGTCGCATCCCTCGCTTCCCTCCGCTACGACCTCGGTCTTCCCTCGAACTTCTCCTCCGCCCTCCCAGCCGCTCGCCCCGACCTCTTCAGCCTCTCTCGCCGACGCTCCGACGGCGCCCCGATACTCTCCCTCACAGCCTGGCCAGAACACCTCGCCGTCTCCGCTCTCCAGATCCGTCACCGCGACGCCCTCGCCCAGCCTTCCACCGCGCCGCTCGTCTTCCCCATGAAATTTCCACGAGACTACGGCAACATGAACAAGGTTAAGGCCTGGATGGAGGATTTCCATCGCCTTCCGTACGTGTCCCCCTACGAGGACACTTCTGGAATCGACCCCGAGAGCGATCTCATGGAGAAGCATGTGGTCGGCGTCCTCCATGAGCTCCTCAGCCTCACCATCCACAAGAAGACCAAGCGTACCTACCTGCGCAGCCTCCGGGAGGAGCTCGGCCTGCCTCACAAGTTCACTAGGATCTTTAACCGCTACTCGGGCATCTTCTACCTCTCCCTCAAGTGCAAGACCATCACCGTGGTCCTCCGGGAGGGCTATGAGAGGGGCAAGCTGGTGGAGCAGCACCCTCTCGCACTTCTCAGGGACAAATTCTGCTATGTCATGAGAACAGGGATACTGTATCGAGGAAAGGGTTGTTCCAAGCTTGCGTTCGACGAAGATGATTTATTAGGCGAAGGAAATTCCAAGGAGGAGGAGCAGCAGTACAGTGATTTCGATGAAGACGATGCCGACGCCAACGACAGCAGTGATGAACAACACTATGAATTGGATGATTCAGATGATGAGGAATGAACTTTTTAGTCCAAATTTGGTTTCTTGCTCCTTGAGACAGCTCGATGTCTGCAACCTCGGCAAGTTAAGGTGAGTTCTGATTTGATTCAAAAAAACAGTGCATGTTTATGCGAACTAAATAAGAAATTAAGCATGTTAATCAAAATGTTCTTGCCTATGATGTCATTTAGTAGTACAGATTAACCAGATGCAGTTTAACAAACTATTTACAAGCTATTTAAACATCAGTTAGGCTACAGACCAAACGTAATTAAGAAGAAAACAAGGTTTTGGTTGATAGAGATTTCCATTATGTCACAGCCAGTTCCAACAATCAATGATTCGTACTCCAGGGTTTCATCGTGTCGACCAGAATACAAACTTATACTGCGAGCAATCACAAAAGCTTCAGTGTCTGAAAATTATGAAATTAGAAAAAAAAAACGTTCCAAGTAATGAATTATTCTTGCAAGTTTCATATTAACCCTATATTTGGATGGAGTGAGGGAAGGTTCATTAACGGAAAGGGAAGGGAGGGGAAAGAATTTGGGAGGGATGAAAGGTTTGTGTTACTTTGTTTGGGAGGAAAGATAGGGAAATGAAGGTTAAATAAATAAAGTTACAAAAATATTATTTTTTTTAAATTAGAAAATTTTCATAATATTAATATTTATTTTATAAATATAAATTAGATATTTTTAATAATAAAATTAATTTTTTATATTATCATTTAAATTAGCTATTTTTTAATAAAAAATTAATTTTTTTATACTATTCATAATAAAACAATGATTTACCCATAATCAAGTAATTAAATGAGAAATATTGAAAATAATAATTTTAGAAATCTTAAACAAAAAAATTTGAAAAATAACGCTGATAACGAGAATTCCTATTCTTTAAAATTTTATTAAATTTTGATGAAAAAATTAAAAAATAGTAGATATTTTCTTAAATTTTGACGATAAAAATAGTTTCATCCTTCAATTCAGTTAGAAGACGTATCGGATCCCCTCCTCTAATAATCTGGTAGCAAACGAGCTGTGAAGAAGGTGAGGAAATTGAACTCAGGGACATAGTAAAATTAGAAATTGAAATATTTCTTAAACTATTAAGAACAGGGATAGAATTGGAATAAAAAATATTTTGCTTTCCCTTCCCCTTCCTTCCACCCTAATTCGGGGTGTAAGAAAATTTCTCTTTCCATGGGTAACGAAGGTTAAAGCTTACCCTTCTCTACCTTTCCTTCTCTTTCCTCACTCCTTCCCAAATGAGGTTCAAAGTTTCCCTTCTCTTATTTCCCCTTCCTTCCCATTCCCTCACCTCCTCCCAAACAGACTATAAATGTTTTTAGTTTTCTGTATTGCAAATTATGGATATGCGAGGTAGAAAATGGAGGAAGAGAGGGAACCTTCAAGGGATGAAGACCGGCTTTGATCTCGTGAGAGTAGCGTTCCTGTTCGACCGCATCACTCTCCGTCTCAGCGTAGGCGCCGACGGTGTCAGCTGGAGATAGCGCCGCGGAACCCTGGGTCTCCGCTTCCTCTGTCGGCTCCATTGTGCCTTCCTCTCAGCAAGAATAGTTCAATCTATCTATACAGCAGTAGATATGGCTGCCGGAAGGCGGAAGCGAATCGAAGAGAAGTCGACGGAAAAGAAGGTTCTTGGGAGAACAGCGGCCGGCGACGAGGGATTTTTTATTTTTTTCCGTTTTCCGTATGTTAATATTTATAAGGGAAAATCTCCCTATTTAACCTCCTATTTTTTATCAAGCAATATTTTACTCTTCTATATTTTAAAAATAACATTTAATTCCTGGCAGCAAAGGTCTTATCTTTTTTATTAATAAAAAATTTGAAAAAAATTATATTAAATTTATTAATAATTTAGTCCATTTCTATTTTTTTTATCTAAATTAATTTTAGATAAATCTTTAATTAATATTTTCAATAGTGCATTGATGCGATGATAGGGAGGAGAGCCCTATCCCGTTGTCATGGTGGAGGTCAGTGCCATGATGGGAGTCAGTCAAGGCGGTCAAACGTCCTTAGACCACCGGTCGATCGGGTAGCACACTCGCCCGATCGGGATAAAGAAGGCCCGATCCGAAATCATAACAGCTCAACGAAGTTCCGAGCTTCCGACGCTCAGAAAGATTTCCAGATATCTGCAAGAGCATGTCGAGCGGCTTCCCCGCTCGACCCTATATGAAGCTACAAGAACAGAGCAGATTTATGACAGAGCTATTAAGAAATAGAAGGGCAGCCGAGCGGCTTTCTCAGGACAGCGGAAGCGCATGTCGAGCGACCTCCCCGCTCGGCCAGAGAACACACTCATCCGAGCCGAGCGGCAATCCTGCTCGGCGAGTAAAAGACACTGCTAGCTGGATATTAACTTTTTGGGAACATGTGCCGCTAACAGACGACATGGTCGGCGGCTGGTTCGGACAGAAGATCGTACGGCAGAAGCTTCCACTGTCACTTTAGAAATATGCTCGACTCGTTAAGGTATTGTGTCAGAGACACTTTACTGATACATATTTTCAAGGAAAGCTTAAGGAGGCGTGCACGCCTCGGGAAGCATGCACGCGCGCTATAAGAGCCCTATACAAAGGGGGTCCAAGCTTCAGCGGAGGTATGTGATAATCTACTGTTGTTGCTACTATTCGCTACTTTGCTTTGCTTCCACACATCGTCGATGACTGACTTAAGCGTCGGAGGGTCATCGCCGGGACCCTTCCCTGGCTCGACACCGACGTAACTGTGGTTGCAGGGTCTCGAGAAGTCTACACACGGTCAACCGGAGCGCCACGCCCCCAACTTCCGCCCCCTCGACCATCAGACATGATCAAATTTGGCGCCGTATGTGGGAACACGACTTGCATCCGAGCCGAGAGGATGGAAGACGCTGTACGACTTCACACAGTGACGCTTACCCAAGAAGAACTCGACCTGCTCATGCAAGCCCGAGCATAGAAAATTATCGAGTAGCAACAACAGAAGGCGCTAGCCGATCAGCAAGCACAACAAGCAACGCCCGCGGCAGGAGGCTGAGCAGCACAAGAGGACCGTCCGGAGCAACTCTCTATCTGGGGGCAGAATAGGTTGTCGATCGACATGCATGGCGAGGCGCCGCCCGCACCCATACCTTTTCATCGGGCACTGTTCCAAACACCCTCGGAGATAGCTTAAGCCAACCAAGAGCGGGGATCTTCTTTGGACGAAACACCCGTTCGGGACGCACGAAAGGGCAAGGCGCCTCGGGGCAACACTTCTCCCGAGCAAATCAACTGTCAGTTCTCCGAGGACATATTACGAGATCCTCTCCCTAAGCACTACACCCCGCTGGCGATCGGGTCCTACAACGGTTCGACCGATCTAGATGATCATCTGGATAGGTTCGATAATGAAGCTACACTCCACCGGTACACGGATGGAGTGAAATGCCAAGTCTTCCTCACCACACTTTCTGGTTCGGCGCAACGCTGATTTAGAAGGCTACCGGAAGGATCCATATGAAACTTCAAAGATTTTCGAACGACCTTCTTACAACATTTCGCGAGCAGCCGACGCTATCAAAAGGCAACCGTCAGCCTATTTTCCTTGAAGCAAGGGCCGAGAAAAGCTCTACGAGCCTATATTCAGCGTTTCAATCAGGTGACCATTGATATCCCCTCGGTCTTATCTGAGACCATGATGAATGTATTCACTCAAGGACTCGTTGAGGGAGACTTCTTCCGATCGCTCATAAGGAAGCCGCCTAGAAATTATGATCACATGCTCAAGAAGGCCAATGAGTACATTAACGTGGAGGAAGCCCAAGCGGCTAGAAGGAAGGAGACGCTAGCCGAACACTTGGTGCTGACCGAACGCCGTCCGATGAGCAGCCACCAGCCGCCTAAGGGACCAATAGCCAAAGGAGAGTGGTCGCATGAGACAAGGATGCATGCCGTGTAGCATGCCGCTTCCGACCGACCGAAAGCATCAAAGGGCAAGGTATGGACACTTATGTTTTGCTCTTTCCACTAGTCCGCGTCGTACAACACACGCGATTGCCGAGGATTGACGCCCATCGTCAGTCGACCGGCTCAGCGAAACTACCACCGTCGATCCCTCTCGATCAATGATATAGACATCAATCCACTGGGCAACAAGACGTGGGAAGATTGCCCGAGCGACAGCACCAGCGAAGAGAGCATGCTGAGCCTGCCCCGGGTTGGGACGACCGAAGCAGGCCCTCCACTCGGGAGGAAGAGAATCGAAGCAATGCCGCCAAGGGAGAAATAAACATCATCGCTGGCGGTCCGACCAGCGACGATTTCAATCGAGCCCGGAAGTCGTATGCACGACGATTGGAGATACATGCGGTGGGATGCAACCAGGAGAAGGCGAGCGGGTCCGAGATCAGCTTCGTACCTCGAGACTTGGAGAGAGTCAAGATCCCTCACGACGACGCCTTGATCATCCGTGCGGTGATCGCTAATTATACCATTCACCGTATCTTTGTTGACACAGGGAGCTCGGTGAACATCATTTTCAAGAAGGCGTTCAATCAGCTGTAGATCGATCGGGCCGAGTTGTTGCTTATGACGACCGCGCTGTATGGGTTCACCAACAATGAAGTATTGTCGATCGGCCAAGCAAAATTGGTCATTTCACTCGGAGAAGAACCGCTCAAGAGGACCCGAACCACGAACTTTATCGTGGTGGACGCCCCCTCGGCTGTCATCCTGGGTTGACTGACCCCCAATGAGTTCCGGGCAGTAATATCTACTTACTGCCAAAAGATCAAGTTCCCGGTAGATGGCCGGGTAGGAAAGGTCAAGGGCGATCAACTAGCTGCTCGGCGCTGCTACGTCGAGATGGTCAAAACCAAAGCTAGGTCCGCTCGGAAGACTCCACGGCTAGAGGTAAACACTGTTAATGAAAAACCTCCTGCCCTAGCCTATGAAAAGAAAGAGGAAGTCCAAATCCATCCTTGCCGAGCGTAGGCAACTACTTTCATAGTTGCGGATCTAGGAGCCGAGCAGAAGGCTGAGTTGATCGCATGTCTCCAACAAAAGCATGATGTGTTTGCATGGTTAATACAAGAGTTGCCCGACATCTCTCCAAGCATAGCTCAGCATGAGCTACATGTCCGACCGGACGCTCGTCCGATAAAGCAGCGAAAAAGGGATTTTAGCGCCGAGCAGAACCTGATCATCTGGGCGGAGGTAGAAAAGCTGTTGCAAGCCGGACACGTGAGGGAAGCTCAATTTCCTAGTTGGCTCGCCAACGTTGTCCTCGTCTCCAAATCGGGCAACAAGTGGCGAGTCTGCATTGACTTCTGGGACCTGAACAAAGCATGCCTGAAGGACTTCTACCCGTTGCCTCGGATCGACCAGATGGTGGACTCCACTGCGAGATGCGAGCTGATCTGCATGTTGGATGCCTACCAAGGTTATCATCAAGTGTCGCTCGCCCGCGAAGATCAAGAAAAGGTAAGCTTCATTACGGCCGACGGTACGTACTGCTACAACGTCATGTCGTTCGGACTCAAGAATGTCGAGCCACTTATCAAAGATTGATGAATAAAGTGTTCCGACGACAGATCGGCCGTAACATGGAGGTTTACGTAGATGATATCCTGATAAAATCCCTTCGAGCGGCTAGCCTATGTGCAGATATTGAGGAGACCTGCCGGACACTTAGGGCTTATGGGATAAAGCTGAACTCAAGTGGGCGCTTCCTCGGTTACATCGTAACCGAGTGGGGCATCGAGGCAAACCCAGTCAAAGTAAAAGCATTGCAAGATATGCCCCTTCCCCGCAACCTGAAGGATGCTCAGCGACTGACCGGTCGGATCACCGCGTTATCCAGATTCATCTCTAAAACCGTCAATCGGAGCTTGCCATTCTTCAAAATACTACGTCGGGCGACAAAATTTCAATGGGATAAGGAGTGTGACAAGACATTCGAAGAGCTCAAAGAATACCTCAACTCCCTGCCTGTCCTAGCCAAGCCATGTGTTAGCGAGCCACTTCGGATCTACCTGTCGTCCACAGAGCATGCGGTCGGTTCGACATTAGTTAGGCAAAGTGGCGAGGAACAACCGGTGTACTTTTTAAGCCACATATTAAAAGATGTCGAGTCTCGCTACACTGGTCTCGAGAAGTTAGCTTATGCTTTAGTGCTCGCCGCTCGAAGGCTTCGCCCCGTACTTCCTCGCTCACTCTATAATTGTGATGACCAACAGTCCATTGGGGAGAGTACATCTCAATCCCGAGGCATCCGGACGGCTGATCAAATTGACAATGGAGCTCAGCGAGTTCGACATCCAATATCAACCCCGAGCTGCCATTAAAGCACAGTCCTTGGCGGATTTCGTCACCGAGGTACAGGGCCCATAGCCAGAAGCCGTATGGAGGATATATGTGGATGGTTCGTCTACTCGACAGGGGAGCGGCATCGACATGCTACTCATCTCCCCGCAAGAAGATCGAATGCAGTTGGCCGTTCGGCTAGACTACAGGGCCACCAACAACGAAATCGAGTATGAGGCGCTAATAGCCGACTTACAAGCCGCTCGACACGTCAGGGCAGTCAAAGTCTTGCTCCATTCAAATTCTCAGTTGGTCGCTTAGCAACTGCCCGGAGCATTCGAGATAACCAACGGCCGACTCAGGCTTTACGCAGAGGCCTTTGAAAAATTGAAGTCCAACTTTCAAGAGGTTGTCGTACAGAAGATCCTCCGATCGAAAAATCAGGCTGCAGATGAATTGGCCAAGTTAGTTAGTTCGCTAACGCCGATCGTCATAGGTCAGCCGATCGAGCAAGTCTCTTTGGTGGCACACATCGATCGAATGGAAGGACTCACTTTCCCGAATGACTGGAGGACGACTTTGATAAAATTCTTGCGGTCAGGAACGACACTGTCCGATCGGGAGGAAGCTCGGTTATTGAGAAAAAGGTCCAGGCGATTCACTCTAATCGGAGATCAGTTGTACAAGAAAGCCTTCACCCGACCCCTACTTAAATGCGTCGGACCAGAAGACATCGATTACATCCTGAAGGAGGTACACCAAGGCGTTTGTGGGGGTCACCCGGGCGACCCGCGTTGTTCCGAAAAATACTTCTGGCCGGATACTTCTGGCCGACCCTCCAGGAGAAGCCGCTCGGACGGTGGCCACCTGCTTATCTTGCCAGAGATACCACAACATGACACACCGACCGACTGAGGAAATGAAACGTCCACGGTAGCGTGCTCGTTCAACCAATGGAAATGGATATCGTGGGACCTTTCCCTATGACAACCGGTCAGCGGAAGTTCTCGCTCGTCGTGGTGGACTACTTTTCCAAATGGGTCGAAGCCAAGCCCTCAGCCAAGATAACTGAGCAGATGGTCATGAAGTTCGTATGTCAGAACATCATTTGTCGGTTCGGCATCCCTCGCCGGCTCGTCTAGGACAATGGAAGACAATTCGCCGGTCAGAAGCTCATGGAGTGGTGTGAAGGATATGGTATCCAGCAGACCTTCACTTCCGTGGCCTACCCGTAGAGTAATGAGCAGGCAGAAGTCACTAATCGGAAAATTCTTCGAGTTTTGCGCGCTCGACTCGACCATATGGGGGCAGCTGAGTTGATGAGCTCCCGAGCATGCTGTGGGCCCTTCGCACGATGACAAAGGAGGGGATCGATCTGACCCCATTCCACTTGGTGTATGGCGGCGAAGCAGTCGTCCCAGTAGAGGTCGGATTAGAGTTTGATCGGGTGCAGCATTATGATGAAGGCAACGCCGAGCGGAGACTTTTGGAGTTGGACTTAATGGACGAAGCGCGCGCTAGAGCAACCGTCTGATTGATGGCATATCAGCAGCGGATGAAGCAAACCTACAATCGAAGGGTGATCCGAGGTCCTTCTAGGTCGACGATCTCATATGGAAGAAAGTCAAGCCAGTCGGGGACGTCACCAAGCTCGAAGCCCCATGGGTAGGGCCTTTCAAGGTCATGGAAAAGCTCTGATCAGGTGCTTATTATCTCGAGGACGAGACGGGGAGGTGGTTCAACGACCATGGAGCACAAACTATATCCAACCCTATCGGGTCGGATGAGAGGTGCGCAAGTGTAGAATCGTATTTATACATTTTTGTACGTCCTCTCTGAATGCAGGGTCAAAATAAAAGATTTCTAAGCTATACGTTAAATGTGTGTCTTCATCAAATGGTCGAGCGGCGACCTTAAACCCAGTCTTCACCAACGGTCGAGCGACGACCTTAAACCCCAGTCTTCACCAACGATCGAGCGGCGACCTTAAACCCCAGTTTTCACCAACAGTCAAGCGGCGATCTTAAACCCCAGTCTTCACCAACGGTCGAGTGGCGACCTTAAACCCAAGTCTTCCCCAATTGTCGTACCAAATCATCGAGCGGCGACCTTAAACCTCGGCCTTCACTAAATCGTCGATCGACGACGTTAAAACGCATGTCCTCACGAACGGTCGAACGACGACCTCAAATCCGAGCCTGGCCCTTGGCCAAACAGTTAGGCGCAGATACGGGATCAGGGGCATTTACAAGCAAAGATAAGAAAACTGTGAAAGGAAATGCTTCGTCGAACGGGCACCCATATATTAAAACCAAAATTTTCAAGATTGCATTTCAAGATCACAGTTGCACGATAAAGATAAGAGCTTCGCCGAACGGACGAGCTTACATTAAGACTTCAAAAATTTATAATGCTCAACCTCACTCAAGGTAATCCAGAGCGTCATCAGGTAGCGACTCGATCATCTTATCTCGACTGATGACGCTATCTTTCAAGGTCTTGGGAAGGTGTCCACCTGCCTTGAGCTGGTTGATCGTCTCATCTATTGCCAAGTTGCAGAGCCGGAGATACCGAGCCACGACTTTATCATTAAACGTGTCTGAGCGGATGTAGTTCTATCGCATTGTTGCAAATCGGCTCTGCTCAGCGTCCTGATAGATCTTCATCGCCGCTCGGGAGCCTCCAACTCAGTCTTCACTTTTTCTAGCTCATCCCGGGCCAGCTTCAGTGCTGCGTCCTTAGTGGAGAGCTGGCCTTGGAGCTCGGTTTCCCTTGCCGTCTGGCTCGCTCGTTCAGTCACCATAAAATCTTCAGCGTCTTTGAGTTTGCTGGCGAGATCTCGGGCCTCCTTGTTCTTCAGTTCCAGGTCCTCGATGGCCCGGTTCTTTCTAGCGGTGGCCGACTTGATCTTCTTGTCAAATGTGTTGACTTGCTTCTTGAGTCGTCCCAGCATCTCCTCGTGGCCGGAAGATTTAGCCCATTCGGCCTCGAGAAGCTTCGTCGTCTTCTCCAGGTCGGCCTTCAGTCTAGCCATCTCCCTCGGATCGACAGTGGGTTGGAGTTGGAGACCTGGAGTTTCCTGAACTCATCCTCCAGATGAGCTAGCCTGTGGAACATGGCCAGACTCTCCACCCAATACTATAATCAGGTAAAAGGATTAGAGCTGATCGGAAGAAATATAATTATAAGGAGCTTACCCTAGTTATCATCTGGGTATGACTGTTGGCAAACACACCCGGGGGCATCACCGCCGCTCGGGCTCGAGCTTCTTCCCAGACTTGAGTGAGCGGACCTCGCATGATGACTTGATGCCTAGGAGTGCTCGATCGGGCGCTCGACTCGCTGTACTCCTCCTTGGGCAGGTGAAGGATCGCCGTGACGGATTGTCGGCCGCTCGGAGCCGAGTGGGCCGAGGTTGTTGGGCCGGCCGGCCGGGACACAGATGTCGGGAGGATGGGCGATCGCCAAACCCTCGATGGTCGTGATGGCGGCATAGAAGCTAGGGGCTCCACGGCGATAGGCTCCTGTGACAACTCGGCCACCGATGGAGTCCGGTCGGAGGATACCTCGGGCGTAGTCGCAGGAACTGCGGAGGGATTCGAGGTGCCGACCTCGACCCTTTCGGCAGATCCCACCACCGAGGCAACAGAGCGTGAAGACTTTGTGCGGCGCTTGTTACGCCTTGGCAACGACTCACCAAAGGAATCCGAATTCTCCGAGCGGACGATGGGCACTGGCTCGGATGGTTGCTTCGCACCACCGACAACCTCGACACTGGGGGCTTGGCTAGCTGCCCCACCACTCGCCAGGACGGGAGTCGCTACACTCTCGTCTTGAGAGCCGACCGATTGTAGGTCGCGGTTCGCCAATTCCTCAACTGCGACCGCCTCGATCTCGGCATTCTAAAGCTTCGCGAGGTCAGACATCTGAGCACACAGCATGATTTCGACTGCAAAAGAAGCAGAAGAATCAGTTAGAATCAAAGGAGATATATACATGAAATCTCTTACCTAAGCAGTCGGAAGCCCAGTACAGATCGGACTCAGGCCAAAAATGTATAATACACCCTCAAGCAGTAGCTTGTGGATGTCATACTTTTAGTCGGCCAGCATGGAGGCGACATGAAGATAATCCGAGTGGCTCTTGTATTTCTTCAGATCGGGTTGAGGTGGTAAGCCAACTTGCCAGCGGGTCCGAAAGCTCGGTCGTTCGGGGAGGCGTACAAAAAAGAAATATTCCTTCCAATGTTTATTGGAAGTCGACATTTTGTCAAAGAAAACCAACCCGATCTGAGACTGAAACAAGAAGGTATCCAGTTCGGACTGTTTGGGGTAATATAAGTAGTGGAAGGCTTGAGGAGTTAAAGGGATGTCATGCAGTCGGAACAACAATATGCCACCACACAAAAGGCGAAAAGAGTTCGACACAAGTTGCGGAAGGGGAACATGGAAATAATTTCAGACTTCGATGATGAAGGAATGAATAGGGAAGTGGAGACCACCCACAAATTGGTCCATGAATAGACAAATGGTGCCGGTAGGCAGATTGTTTGGCCGGTCGGATGAGGAAGCTAAAATGATCTCGTGATCAGGGGGAATCTCAAAAGCGTTCTTAAGGTTCTCAGTGTCGTCCTCATCGAACCTGGTTTCCATGGTGGTGTACCAGAGCCCAGGAGGGGGGTTCGACGGCTGAGAAGAGCTCGTCATTGCGATAAAAGGCAAAAACAGCAAAGGAAATGCGAACGAAGAAGCAAAAAGATCACCGAAAAAACACCAGGAACAAGGAAAGGCTGGAGAGCAAAAGCGAAGAAGGAAGCTTACGAGGATGTAGGTCACCGGAAGATAAATGGTCGGAGAAGATGCGCAGAAGGCTACTAGAGGAGGAGAACGAAAGATCACCGTATAGCAGGAGACGAGAATGCGGCAGCAGAAGTGGAGAAGGCAGTGAAGGCGGCAAGCTCATATACCCCGGGCCCAGCCGACTGGAGCCGTCCGATCTAGGTCGTGAAAACCTAGGTGATGATCCGACTATTGAATTCAAACCGTCAAATGTCGCCATCAATGCCTGTCACGTCAGGCGTGCAGCGGTTGTGGGCATGACACATAGTGTGCTTTCACTGGTCGACAATTAAGAGTAGTATGGGAACCCGCTCTGCCTTAATGAAAAAGGATTTGCACGAATTCCAAGATATTCGGGTGACGTCAGCCGATCCCTCGCTCGCTCAGGACAGCCAAAGGAAAAATTCTATAAGGATAAACCTTTGTTCTTCCGACCGGATCAAAGAAGTATGATGCTCGGTCACGCGACTTCTTTCAGAAGGCCGATCGGCGAGGATCAGATACGGCCTGACCGGAGTCTATACAATTATAAAGGCCAATCAAGAAGAAATCGGCGTGCACTGGTCCAGTCAGTCGGACTACAGCCTCCTTCAACTAGACTTGAAGGGGAGGTTTGTGATGCAGTGATCAGGGGGGAGGGCCCCACCCCGTTACCATGGTAGAGGTCAGTGCCATGGTGGGAGCCAGTCAAGGCAGTCAAACGTCCCCAGACCACCGGTCGATCAAGTAGCACGCTCGCTTGATCAGGATAAAGAAGACCCGATCCGAAATCATAACAGCTCGGTGAAGTTCCGAGCTTCCGATGCTTAGAAAGACTGCTAGGTATCTGCAAGAGCACGCCAGCAGCTTCCTCACTCGGCCCTATATGGAGCTATAAGAACAGAGCGGATTTACGAGAGAGCTATGAAGAAATAGAAGGGCAGCCGAGTGACTTTCTCAGGACAGCGAAAGCGCAGGTCGAGCGGCCTCCTCGCTCGACCAGAGAACACACTCATCCGAGCCGAGTGGCTATCCCGCTTGGACTAGTAAAAGACACTGCTAGCTGGATATTATCTTTTTGGGAACATGTGCCGCTGACAGGCGACATGATCGGCGGCTGGTTCGGATAGAAGATCGTATAGCAGAAGCTTCCACTATCACTTCAGAGATATGCTCGGTTCGTTAAGATATTGTGTCAGAGACACTTTACTGGTATATCTTTTTAGGGAAATCTTTGAGAGACGTGCACGTCTCAGGAAGCGTGCACACGCGCTACAGGAGCCCTATATAATGGGGGTCCAAGCTTCAGTGGAGGTATGTGATAATTTACTGTTGCTGCTACTATTCGTTACTTTGCTTTGCTTCCATATATCACCGGTGACTGACTTGAGCATCGGAGGCCATCGTCAGGGACCCCTTCCTTGTCTCGGCACTGACGCAGCTGTGGTTGCAGGGTCTCGAGAAGTCTACACACGGTTAATCGGAGCGCCACGTCCCCAACTTCCGTCCCCTTGACCATCAGACAGGATCATGCATGATTAGTGATTTACTAATTAAAATTAATAAATTATATGTAATCTCTAACAATATATAAAGATTAATATTTAATTATACGAATAAAATAAAATTAAGTAGTTTAAAATATATATTTTTGTCGTCCTGGTTGCGCAATTTTCGAATACAATGTATAATAATTATTTTCTTCACTTGCTCTAAATTTAAAATTTTAGATTCGTTTTTGTCTATGATTATATAAGGTTCTGTGAAAATGTACGAAGATATAATTTTCTTTTCTTACATAAAGGTAAATTTTCTTTATCTTTTTCGAGCTCTTTTATTTTCTCATGCATGTACATGAGTCTCACATTTCAGTTCACCACTGACTTAGACCATCAATGAAGGTAACACCGACAATACCAACCTTCAGCTGACAAGTTTTGCTTTACAGAACACGTAGAGCAGACGCACCGATAAATTAACATCAACCACAGATCCGAGCGAGTGAGGAAAGACACAATCACTGAATGCTTCTATATTTTTTTTATTCTTTTATGTATAATTTTCTCCTTGTGCACACCCAGAGCCGTAACTTCCATGAGGCTAGAGAGGCAACCGCCTCAGGGCCCAGCCCAATAAAGGACCCATTTTTTTTATTATACAAAAAAAAAGACATGGACCCTAAATGACAAACCTATTCTCACGGCTCTAAGGCACACACTAACGCATGACTCTTCACGATTTCTTCTTGACGTTCTTTCTACCAAGGCACGAATTCATTGAACAAGAGGTAATCATAATCTTTTTCTTCGACCATCTTCTTCGTCTTGCAACACGCGACACCAATTGTATCCTAATCGTGCAACAACGGTTGTTTGTGTGACCTAATCGAGTTGATTCTCACCTGGCTATCTCATGCGACGTGGGCTGCCAGTTGGCTTTTGCTCGTGTGACCTAATTTCGTACGCGGTGGCTGTCGCACGCTACCCCGGTCGCTTGTGCGAACTACGACACTACAACAAAAACATTAAAAGACAACGGTTAAAAACCATTGTCATAGGCCCTTTAAACCCGTTGTAACTGACATTGTTGTTAAATGTGCGGTAAAAGACAACGGTTTAAAACCGTTGTCTTTGACCACATTAGACAACAGTCATGCAACGGATTTAAAGTGTTGTCTTTTAATACCAAAGACAACAGTTATGCAACAGTATAAAACCGTTGTAATTGCCAGTTTTGCAAAAATTTGATCGCAGTTGATATACTATTAACAACATATACACATGTTGTCTTTCTTCAAATTTTAGTTTAAAACCATTGTCTTAGAATACTTTTCACAACGGTTAAAAATCGTTGTCTTTGTACATTCAGTTGCATGTCTATATATGTACTTTTCACAACGATTAAAACCATAGCCATTGCACACAAACTGCAGGTACAACATAACATTTATACATTCACAAAAATAATTTTCAACATATATACATTCGATTAGTTGTCTTTAATTTATATATACATCTTGTCTCAAACAAAAACTGGTACATGTGTACATTCACTTAAGTTTATAAACAAACATGACCACAAGTAGTATCCAATATATCATGACAACCACAAAAGATGAAACCACAAAATTAAGTTTATAAGACCACAACCTTGCAAACCCAGCTATATATTAAACCCAACAATTTCTCCCTGGTTCTTTTTCTGCATTCCCAGCTTGCAAACCCAGCAATTTCTCCCAGCTGGTTCTTTTTCTGCATTCCCAGCTTGCATACCCAGCAATTTCTCCCAGCTGGTTCTTTTTCTGCATTCCCAGCTTGCAAACCCAGCAATTTCTCCCTGTTATGAAAATAAAATATAGTTAAAGCCATAAAAAAAAAGGATGGCCAAATAAGCACGAGAAACGTTGCCGCTTCACAATTTCATTAGTGAAGCAAGTGAGAACAAAAAAAGTTTATGAAACAGCTGGTTCATATGGCTGTTCGATCCAACCCTTCAAATTCATTTCTTTTGTTAGTTCAAGGCTAATTGTACAAAGTTGGACAAATAGTACAGCAGATAAGTTAAATAAATAAGGTAATTGAATTAAATCGTCTTGTGCATGAAATAGAGCAAAAGTGTGCAGTGGACAAGGACTGAAACCAGGATTAGCAAAAACAAGGACTGAAACCAGGATTAGTAAAAACAAGGACTGAAACCAGGATTAGCAAAAACAAGGACTGAAACCAGGATTGGCAAAAACGTCTAGCAAGCAGATGAAGTTGAATCCAACACATACCAAGTACACATGAGCTATACATAATCTAATATGATAACACCACCCTGCTTAAGTCAAGGTGAAGCCTTACACGGAATATACCAACAATCCCTGTAGCTAGTAACAGCAAATAAAGGAGGGCAGAATACATTGGGAAGAAAAAAGCAGTCAGATCAGAGCAACTCTAGGTAAGTCTAGATAGTTTGTGTATCTTGCATACAGTGATTGCTAAATTGGTATAAGTAAGTTGAAACAACTATGTGAATGAACTTGATCATTGTGATTCTCAACAAAGTGTAAGTTATTTCCATCCAACTTTAACCCATTCCGACCATTCATCATGTCCAACAAATTGCAAATTTCAAATATTTTCAATTTTGTTTGATTGAGAAACCATTTTCATTCCCAAAGAAAACAAGAATCTCAATACTATTAATTAAATTGGTCTTGCTCCTGCATTTTCCCCATGTATTATCATGTTCATAAATCAGGTAACTGCTCAAAATATTTATCTAGCTCACCTCCTTTACGTGTAAATCCTAGTCTTCAGAAAACTGTCCATTAAGAAAGGAAACAATTCATGATGCTCAAAGTTAATCGGTTCATCATAATCTGACAAGTGTGTTAGTCCTATAGAAATGTGTTTACCAGCAAATGATATATATGTTTGAACATCTCAAAATCTTAAGATGTTGAAAAACATTTCATGCATTCCAGTATAAGAATAATAATAAAATAGAGATGTTCTACCTAGATGTCCTACACACTAAAGTTTTAATAATCATGATGTTTCCAGGGGCATATCTGTTAGGATCAGATTATGTAATTTGCATTATATGCAAATACTTGCCGAATAGATCAAGTCATTGTATGATTTTAAATACCTAGTCATAAATATAGTCTTGTATGCATTCTGCCCACTCGGAACGCACTTCATCAATTTCTTCTCTAGAGTACTGGGGTTTGATGAATTGTGAACAAAGATTAGATTAGTAAAAAACAATCAAAAGATGATAAGTGCAAAATGATAAATACACAAATATTTGAGAAGATTGAGAATTGAATGTCAAATATTACTATTGATCGAAGTGAATCTCTCTCGATAGTTGCCAATTCTTCAATAATATCTCTCATATATCTCATCACATAAAAACTACACTGTTTCACATCTGGTTGGCGAGGACCCTATGTTAAAAACAAATTGTAAATGTCTAATATACATGTTTAATTGTTTATAATTTAATCATAAGTAGACATGCATACCTTTACTACTTCCCATGTAACATGTTTTTTTCTCTTTTTTTTTGCCTTGTTTGAATTAAACAATCTTATGCTCCTTTATACATCAATAAGAATGGACATATGAGAGTTTTACTGATTAAAAAAATGCTTAATAAAATTTAAAAATGTACTCACATATCTACTACGTATTTCCAATCCTCGTCATGAATGCAATGACTAAGCGAATCCAACAAATAAACTGTCTCCTTATATGGATCAATGACAGTGAGAATCCAATGATAACTATGCACAAATCACATAATTATTGCATGCATATTTCTCGAAATAATAAATTAAAACTGATATTATAAGTCTTACTTACCCAACATTATGTGGCACCAAAACAAGTTGATTTCTTGATGCTTGACTCAGCTTATCTGCCAAAACACTAGCTCTTTCATTCAACTGCTCGAATTTGCTATTTTTGTCCAGTCGAGTCACACATGCCACATATGGGATAATGTGTGGATTAACAAATCTGATTTTGTGGACATTGTTATATGTTTTCAGCTTTTTATAAAGATGCCTACCATTTCAAAATGAAGAATGTTACAATGCTAAATCAATAAAGTTTATACAATTTATATGGTAAACAAATAGAATAAGAAGACTTACCACATGTAAATTACTATACAATTTGCAGTTATGGGATCCAAATGATAAAAAGGAATGATATCTTCAAGGTGCACAAGGATTTCATATTGATCGTCAAAGAAACCCTCCTCACAAATCATTGATATATTTGTTTCATCATTTAGAGCACTGTTACAATAACAATACAGTAGATGCAATGACCTTGGCACACTTGATGAAATAATTGGGTTATTTCTTTGGACAACACTTCTTTTCCTTTGAGGATTCTAAAAATTACAAATGTACACATGTTAGGTGCAACACTAATCTTTGTTGGACAATTTAACTATAAATATAATATGACATTTACCTCATCTTGCATAACTACCAAGTTAGCCGGCCATCCCACATGTGTTCCAATAGCATCACCAATTGTATCACATTGATTTGGAATTGGACATGACAATTGTGCTAATTCATCCACAGCCTTATCAATGGAGACACGCATACAATTAATAGGTAATGGAACACCATGAAGTAATTTACCAACCGCATTGACATGAACAATTGTACCATAGGCAACAATATTGCTCTTAGAACCCAATGTCAATGCAACCGGTTTACCCTAGAAGATAAGTAATCATGTTATAAATTGATGCAACTCATAGTTTCAATAATACTAAGTAATATAATGACAACTAAATATATACCTGGAAGAAATCATCATTGTTCAAAATTTGCATGTCATCATCATCCAAAATTTCAATATTTGGGACACACTTTTCAATTTTGATATTTTCGTCACTCATGGGATGCAACTTTACTGAGCAACTACCTTTTTCATCCGTATCTAAGTCGCATGCACCCTTTCTGAACATTGCTTCAAGTTTCTGTATGCGTTCATCTTGATTTGATATGCGTGCATTTTGTTGTGAGATTAATATCTTTGCCTCCATCAACTCTTTTTGTTGAAGGATAAACTGCTCATCAACAAGGTGTTTCTGCACTATGCTGCCAACATTAAAATAGAATGTTGGAGTGACATATCTGTAGGACCGTTAGATTCGATAGAGGGGGGGGGTGAATATCGATTCGAAAAAGACGAGTATAATCGCAGCGGAAAAATAAAATAGACACAGATGTTTTTACTTCGTTCGGAGCCTGTGACGACTCCTACTCGAAGGCCCGTGGTCCTTGACCACTTTCGTTGGGCAATCACTAACAAGTCGAAATATGATTACAGAATAAGTACAGGAAATGCTAGTAATAAAGCAATACCGACAAAGAAAATTAAATAAAAACCGGAAGAGCACTTTTATCGGAGCGTAGTTGACGTCGCACTTGAACGTCGAGCAGCAAGATCAGCAGTAGAAGAGTTCTCAGTAAAAGTTGATTCTGAAGCTCCTGCCTGGGGCTTCTTTTATATGCTGTTCCGGGTGCCTGGATCCCTTCCGGGCGCCTGGAGTGTGACGTAACTGCTCAAACCAAGATGCTCCACGTGGCGACGACTTGTCTAGATAAAAATCGCCTTCCGGGCGCCCGGATCCCTTCCGGGCGCCCGGATCCCTTCCGGGCGACCGGACCTCCGGGCGCCCGGATCCCCTCCTGGCGCCCGGACCACCTTGTTCCAAAAAGACTCCTTTTTCCTGCAAAACAAGGTTAGTCCGAGGCAAATATACATCCTGTAAAACAAATTGTTAGCACAGTTAAAGTTCAACATATGGATAAAAAGAGTATGACTTAGATTCCGTCTTTCCGAGACCGGAATCTAGTCACGATCTCGACTTAGGCATCCGAAATGGATCTAAGCCAGATCGACGCCTAATGTCCCCTTCCCGGGAACGCGTCCTCACAGTCACTCCCCTCCACTTATCCGGTCAGCCCGTCGACCTAGCTGGACTTCTCGCCAAGCGTCCGGTCAGCCCGTCGACCCGCTTGGACTTCTCGCCAGCTATCCGGTCAGCCCGTCGACCTAGCTGGACTTCTCGCCAAGCGTCCGGTCAGCCCGTCGACCCGCTTGGACTTCTCGCCAGCTATCCGGTCAGCCCGTCGACCTAGCTGGACTTCGTGCCAGACATCCGGTCAGCCCGTTGACCTGTCTGGACTTCTCCTGCACACTCGATCAAAGTGTCAGACAACAACAAGACTAACTTAACCTATTTGTCATTCATCAAAACCTGGGTTAAATCGTTAGTGCTAGCCGCACCAACAATCTCCCCCTTTTTGATGGAATGACAACCTGGTTAAGTTAGTGAAAGCATATGCAAGAAACAACGCATTTGTGTGGTTTTAAAGTTAGTTTGTGTTTTCAAATTGGTTTAGCTAACTTAACCACCTAACCCTCCTCCCCCTTTGGCATTCATCAAAAAATGAACAAAGGTAAAAAATCATAGTGAAGAGTTACTGTAACAGGTAATCAAATTTTGAAAGATATCTAAGTTTGGTTCAAAATTTGAAAGATAAGAGTGCAACACCAAGTTAAAAAATAGTCAAGTTGACTTGGGGGAGACAGGTTGAGTTTTGAAAAGTATAGATTTAAAGTTAATCAAGTTTAACTCTCAAGCGTGTGGAAATTTTCAAAATAGGTTTTTCAAATTTATTTTTTATGTTTAAGTAACATTTACTTTTCAAAAAAGGTAAAATTTTTTTCAACTTTGATTTTTCAAATCAAAAAAATTAAGTAATTTTTTTAAAATTTTTTTTTTCAAAAATTAATTCTTAAGGCTAATTTGATAAAAGCTAAATTTGGAAATAGTTAACTTTTCAAATCAGGTTTGAAAATTAGGTGAGATTAAAGTTTCACATTTTTTCAAATACTTAGTTAAATTTAATTTTTTGTAAATCAATGTTCAAACATAGGTTAGGTTTTAAGAAGCATTTTTCAAACATACAAAATTTTGAGTTAATTCTCCCCCTGAACTTGATACTTAACTCTAACCAGCTGTCTAACCAATTAGGTACTAACTAACTATCAGAAGATAGTAGCTTTCACTTGGTTAGTCAGATTAAGTTAATTATAACCAGTCAGTGTTTGACTTGACTGATAAACTTTAATCTGATTAATATCTGAATTGTATTTAACGTCCAGACTTATGCTGATGCACTGAAATAAGCATCTTAAGTCCAGACAGTTGGCCTATGCATCTCACCCCTTTCTATGTTTGTCAAACACAAGCAAGGTAAACCTAAGGTGTTGGTGAGATGCTCAACAACTAGTCCTATGGGTACATGCTTTCTAAGGATTCAAGAACTAGTCTAAGGCCAAAACTGTTTTTGAAAATCTAAAAATGGAAGGTTTTAAAAACAAACAAGTTTAACCTATAATTTGATAAAAACTATTTTGAAAGTATTTTTGAAAGATCCTAGTCTATTGAGCACATCCCTAATTTTCGTCGTAAGTTGCTAAATTCACTTTCAGGGAGTGGTTTTGTGAAAATGTCAGCTAAATTTGATTTGGACTCAATGTACTTGAGTTCAATATCACCTTTAGTAACATGATCCCTGATGAAGTGGTGTCTAATTTCAATATGTTTGGTTCTTGAATGATGCACAGGATTCTTGGTTAAGTTAATTGAACTTATATTATCAATTAATACTTTTACATTTGTGATATTTAAGTTGAAGTCTTTTAGAGTATGCATCATCCATAATAATTGTGCAACACATTCGCCTATAGCTATGTATTCTGACTCAGTTGTAGACAGAGCAACACAATGTTGCTTTCTACTAAACCAGCTAACAAGTGATGAACCTAATAATTGGCATCCACCACTTGTGCTTTTGCGGTCTAATTTGCATCCAGCATAATCTGAGTCAGAATATCCTATTAGTTCAAAATTATTTGTCCTAGGATACCAGATTCCTACATTTGTTGTTTGATTTGTAATCCTAAGAAATAGGTTAGTTTTCCCACTAAGCTCATTTCAAATTTTTTTCCATTAGATTAATAAATTCTTCTAAAAATTCTGAATTTGTTGAGCCAAATATTATGTCATCCACGTATATTTGTGCAATAAATATGTTTGTATTTAATGATTTAACAAACAAGGTTGGGTCAATTTGACCTTGTTTGAATCCTTTAGATGTTAGGTAAGATGTTAGCCTCTCATACCACGCCCTGGGTGCTTGTTTAAGTCCATATAGGGCTTTCTTTAATTTAAACACATAATCAGGGTGTTCTAGACTTTCAAACCCAGGAGGCTGACCTACATAAACCTCTTCTTTGATTAGTCCATTAAGAAAGGCAGACTTAACATCCATTTGGTATAGTTTGAATCCCTTATGGGCTGCATAACTTAGTAACATTCTAATGGATTCTAATCTGGCTACTGGGGCATATGTTTCATCATAATCAAGTCCTTCAACTTGACTAAATCCTTTGGCAACCAGCCTAGCCTTATTTTTAGTAATTTCCCCAGTTTCACTTAGTTTATTTTTGAATACCCATTTTGTTTCTATTATTTTCTTATTCTTAGGTGGTGGGACTAGGTCCCAGACCTCATTACGCTCAAATTGGGCTAGTTCTTCTTGCATGACTATAATCCAATCTGGGTCTAGTAGGGATTCTTCCACAGTTCTGGGTTCAATTTTTGAAATTAATGAAATTTGACTTAGGTTTCTAAAAGATGATCTGGTTTGAACTCTTAAGTCTGGGTCACCAATTATTTGATCAGTTGGATGGTTTGGGTTTACCCTTATTGTTTTAGGAGGTTGATTCTCTTGATGTTGTTCCTCGTCTTCATGACTTAGAGTTTGGTTGGTTTCTGGAACAAACTCAGTTGGTTGTGTAGGTTCTATGTCTTGTGTAGTTTCTTTAAATTTTACATTAGTAGTTTCTTCAATTTTTAAGGTAACCTTATTATAAATTCTGTAGCCTCTACTATTTAAGGAATATCCTAAAAAAATTCCATTTTCAATTTTAGAGGTGAATTTTCCTAAGTGTTCTCTTGTATTTAAGATAAAAACTGGGCACCCAAATACCTTAAAGTATTTTATGTTTGGTTGTTTATTATAGAACATTTCGAAGAAGGTTTTGTTATGAGTTTTGTTTATTGTTGTTCTGTTCTGTACATAGCAGGCTGTACTAACGGCTTCTGCCCAAAAATATTTAGGTAGGTTATACTCATTTAACATTGTCCTAGAAGCTTCAAGTAAGGTTCTATTTTTTCTTTCTACAACTCCATTTTGTTGGGGGGTTTTAGGACATGAGAACTCGTGATGGTAATCATTTTCTAGACAAAAACTGTTAAAATTGTGATTTTTAAACTCTCCCCCATTGTCACTCCTAATTCTTTTAATTTTAATATCTTTTTCGTTTTCAATCTGTTTGCAAAAGTTTGTAAGAATTTCAAAAGTTTCATCTTTATGTTTTAGGAATTTTACCCAAGTAAACCTAGAGTAATCGTCTATAATTACTAAACAATATAAGTTTCCATTAATGGATTTGACTCCATGGGAGTCAAAAAGATCTAAATGTAGAAGTTCTAAGATTGAGTTAGTTTGTGGTTGATTTGTTTGTTTGTGGGTTGATTTAGTTTGTTTTCCTTGTTGACAAGCATTACATATAGTTGAATCTAAGTTAGGTAACTTTGGTAAGCCTTTTACAAGTCCATTTAGTTTACTTATATTTCTAAAGTTGGTGTGAGACATTCTCCTATGCCATAACCAAGTTTCTTCTTTTTGTGTTAAATAACACTTAATGGAAGAAATGGTTAAGTTGATGACATAGATGTTGTCTTTTCTAAAACCTTTTAGGCTTATGGTAGGATTATCTAGATGTTTAATTGAGCATTCTGTAGATAGAAATTTGACCTTATACCTAGTATCACACAATTGACTTATACTTAGAAGATTATATTTAAAGTTTTCAATAAGTAAGACATTTGTAATTATAAAGTCTAATTTTAATTCAATATTACCTATACCAATTACCTTGAGTTTGCCGTTGTTTCCAAAGGCAACTGTTCCTAGGCTTTTGTAAGTGAGTTGAGTGAACTTGGTGTGATCTCCAGTCATATGTTTGGAGCAACCACTGTCCAAAATCCACTTGGTTTATTACAGTAAGTAGGATTTCAAGTTAGTCTTTTGAGCATGCATTAATTTAGGTTTAAAATTAAAATTTGGAAATAATTTTTACGTTTAAAATTAAAATTTTGAAATAAATTTTAAGTTTAAAATTAAAATTTTGAAATTAATTTTTAAGTTTAAAATTACAATTTTGAAAATAATTCTTAAGTTTTAAAATTTAGAAATTATTTTTAAGTTTAAAATTAAAATTTTGAAAATAATTTTTAGGTTTAAAATTAAAATTTTGAAAATAATTTTTAAGTTTTAAAATTAAAATTTTGAAATAATTTTTACGTTTAAAATTAAAATTTTGAAATAATTTTTAAGTTTAAAATTAAAATTTTGAAAATAATTTTTAGGTTTAAAATTAAAATTAGCAATTTTTAAGTTTAAAATTAAAATTTTGAAAATAATTTTTAAGTTTAAAAATTAAAATTTTGATGATAGTTGTTAAGTTTAAAATTAAAATTTTGAAAATAATTTTTAAGTTTAAAATTAAAAAAAATAATTTTTAAGTTTAACATTAAAATTTTGAAATTAATTTTTAAGTTTTAAAATTAATATTTTGAAATAATTTTTAAGTTTAAAATTAAAATTTTGAAATAATTTTTAAGTTTAAAATTAAAATTTTGAAAATAATTTTTAGGTTTAAAATTAAAAAAAAATAATTTTTAAGTTTAACATTAAAATTTTGAAATTAATTTTTAAGTTTTAAAATTAATATTTTGAAATAATTTTTAAGTTTAAAATTAAAATTTTGAAATTAATTTTTAAGTTTAAAATTAAAATTTTGAAATTAATTTTTAAGTTTAAAATTAAAATTTTGAAATTAATTTTTAAGTTTAAAATTAAAATTTTGAAATTAATTTTTTAAATTTAAAAGTAAAATTTTGAAATTAATTTTTAAGTTTAAAATTAAAATTTTGAAATTAATTTTTAAGTTTAAAATTAAAATTTTGAAATTAATTTTTAAGTTTAAAATTTAAATTTTGAAATTAATTTTTAAGTTTAAAATTAAAATTTTGAAATTAATTTTTAAGTTTAAAATTAAAATTTTGAAGTTAATTTTTAAGTTTAAAATTAAAATTTTGAAATTAATTTTTAAATTTAAAATTAAAATTTTGAAATTAATTTTTTAAGTTTAAAATTAAAATTTTGAAATTAATTTTTAAGATTAAAATTAAAATTTTGAAATTAATTTTTAAGTTTAAAATTAAAATTTTGAAATTAATTTTTTAAGTTTAAAATTAAAACCTTATTCATCTCACCCGATCTATATTTTCAATCAGGGAATCCTATGATTTCGTGAGATGAAATTGGATTTTTAATTATAGAGTTTTGGTTTAACGTGTGTTAGATTCAGATTTAGTTTTGGTTTCCACAAATAAGCATTTTTCGGATAAACTTATAAGCTTGGTGAGTCACATGGACATCATTAGAAGTAACCAACCTTTCGAGGTTTTCCGAATAGTCCTATCCACGGAACTTAGAACTAAATCTTGGTCTAACTGGTTAGGATTCATTTAAGGGTAGCTTCGGTCAGTTCCACTTGGCCAAATGCACCAGATCGAAGCCATATCTTTCTAGACATGCGATGCCCAAGCTTCCCTAACGTACTATCATCCAAAAATTTCACCAGTACCATGATTCAAGTTAAACTTGGTCTCTTTTTAACTAATCCTAATTACCCTGCCGGGTTAATTTGTTTTGGGTTACCCTGTCGGGTAGGTTAGTTTTGGAGGTGCCAGCTATTCTGGAGCCTCCCCCTGAATTATTGGCCATTAATTTAGATTTTGGTTTTAGGCTTGTGTCGATTCTCTTTATAGTTATAGTTAACTTGGTGATAATTTTGTTGATTTTTAAACTGTTTAGATTTTGAATTTGATTTAGGTTTGTATTTTGGATTTTGGTTTGGTTTATACACTTTTATATAATGTATTTTTTCTTTAGGTATATAATATTGATTAAGTCCTACTTGCGTGGTCAGACACGCTTTCGAAACCCAAGCTAAATTGGTTGACTTGTATTGGGTTATTAATGATTTGAAGGTTTTATTTGAATTTGACTTATATCCTAGTCCGGTTTTATTATAACATGCTTTTTGATTATTTAGGATTAGGTCTAAATTTTTTGATCTTGTTGTGAATTTTTCTAACATCTCCTTTAAATTGTTTATTTCATTTTTTAATGATAAATTCTCCTCCTCAAGTGTTAGATCTTGAGTTGGATTCGAATTTTTTAATTGTTCCTTGAGGTTCTGATTTTCCTCAAGAAGTAATTTGTTCTCATTTTCTACTTTGGTTAATTTACTATTTAAACAAGAAATGATTCTAAAAATTTTTTTGTTTAAATTAAAATATACCTCATTCGAGCCTTCGGAAACGAGTACGGACTCGTGGCTTGTTTCGGGTTCGGACCCGTCTTCATCTTCCGACTCATTTTCAGTTTCGGCTTTGCGAGGTGGCTCTGATGTTTCTGCTCTTCTTCCTCTGATTTGTCCGAGGAGTCGTCCCACGTTGCTTTGAGTGCTTTCTTTTTTGTTGGCTTTGGTTTGTCGAATTTTAGTTTTGGGCATTTGTTCTTGTAATGTCCCTTTTTGTTGCAGCCGTAGCAAGTCACGTTCTTTTGTTCTGAGGGAGAGCTGATCTTTTGAAGATCCTTTTTGCTGAAGCTCCTCTTTCTCCTGGTGAACATTTTTCTTACCAAGTTCACCAGGTGTTCTTCGTTTTCGGAGTCTTGGTCAGATTCTTCTTCAAATTCAGGCTTGCTTTTCTTTTCTTTGGAGGACCCTGCAAATAGAGCTATACCTTTCTCGGCTCTAGCATTAGTTTGTTCGTGTAATTCTAATTCACAGAAAAGCTCATCTAATTTTAAATTAGAAAGATCCTTAGAAATTTTGTAGGCATCCACTATTGATGCCCATAAACTATTACGTGGAAAGACGTTTAATGCGTACCTTATTAAGTCTCTGTTCTCCATCTGGTGGCCTATCGCATGAAGCCCGTTGAGGATGTCCTTGATCCTCGCGTGTAGTTGATTCGCTGTTTCTCCTTCCTGCATTTTTATATTAAAAATTTTATTTAAAAACAGGTCTCGTTTTGTTACCTTAGCGTCGCTCGTTCCCTCGTGCAGTTCGATCAACTTGTCCCATAGCTCTTTAGCGTTCTTGTGTGGACCGACTCTGTTCAGTTCTTCTCTTGTCAATCCGCACTGTAGAGTGTTGATTGCTTTATTTTCTGTTGATACTTTTTTCTTGAGATCTGCTGTCCAGTCTTCTGGATCCACTAGATTCCCGGCGTTGTCCACTGGAATTTTGTAGGGTCTCGTGATGCTCATCCACTGGTCGAAGTCTGTTTTGAGGTAGACCTCCATGCGCTTCTTCCAGTAAGGGAAGTCGTCCCCGTTGAAGAGTGGAGGTCGCACTGTGCTGAATCCTTCTTGTTGGGATATTCTGTGCACAGGTAAATAACCAGAAAAAATCCCAAGACTTGGTCTTGGATTAGTAGTGCGGGAAGAGAAAAAATAGAAAAGAATCTAGATTCGTGTTGCACTAATTTAAATTGTTTAGAGAAATATTAAGTTAACGAAACAAAAGTTAATTATAAAAAAAAAAAAAAAATCACCCCCTATCTGATTGGTGGTTGCACCAAATCAGAGCGGTACCTGCTCTGATACCACTTGTAGGACCGTTAGATTCGATAGAGGGGGGGGTGAATATCGATTCGAAAAAGACGAGTATAATCGCAGCGGAAAAATAAAATAGACACAGATGTTTTTACTTCGTTCGGAGCCTGTGACGACTCCTACTCGAAGGCCCGTGGTCCTTGACCACTTTCGTTGGGCAATCACTAACAAGTCGAAATATGATTACAGAATAAGTACAGGAAATGCTAGTAATAAAGCAATACCGACAAAGAAAATTAAATAAAAACCGGAACAGAACTTTTGTAGGAGCGTAGTTGACGTCGCACTTGAACGTCGAGCAGCAAGATCAGCAGTAGAAGAGTTCTCAGTAAAAGTTGATTCTGAAGCTCCTGCCTGGGGCTTCTTTTATATGCTGTTCCGGGCGCCTGGATCCCTTCCGGGCGCCTGGAGTGTGACGTAACTGCTCAAACCAAGATGCTCCACGTGGCGACGACTTGTCTGGATAAAATTCGCCTTCCGGGCGCCCGGATCCCTTCCGGGCGCCCGGACCACATTGTTCCAGAAAGACTCCTTTTTCCTGCAAAACAAGGTTAGTCCGAGGCAAATATACATCCTGTAAAACAAATTGTTAGCACAGTTAAAGTTCAACAGATGGATAAAAAGAGTATGACTTAGATTCCGTCTTTCCGAGACCGGAATCTAGTCACGATCTCGACTTAGGCATCCGAAATGGATCTAAGCCAGATCGACGCCTAATGTCCCCTTCCCGGGAACGCGTCCTCACAGTCACTCCCCTCCAGTGACTTACCTCACTTACCTGCCAGACGTCCGGTCAGCCCGTCGACCCGTCTGGACTTCTCGCCAAACGTCCGGTCAGCCCGTCGACCCGCTTGGACTTCTCGCCAGCTATCCGGTCAGCCCGTCGACCTAGCTGGACTTCTCGCCAAGCGTCCGGTCAGCCCGTCGATCCGCTTGGACTTCTCGCCAGCTATCCGGTCAGCCCGTCGACCTAGCTGGACTTCGTGCCAGACATCCGGTCAGCCCGTCGACCTGTCTGGACTTCTCCTGCACACTCGATCAAAGTGTCAGACAACAACAAGACTAACTTAACCTATTTGTCATTCATCAAAACCTGGGTTAAATCGTTAGTGCTAGCCGCACCAACAATATCCTCCAACACCCCTCACACGCCCAGAATGCTCCTCAGATGAAAGTGCTTTTGAAAGGATATCCGTGTTTGCCTCTTCTAAGTGCAACTTACCCTCCCGTTTTTGTTGCACATAATCATCCTGTCATGCAAAAGAAAACAAAATAATTACTGGTACAAAATTAATTACTGGTAAATAACTCCCTATTAAGTACTAACACTAATATGGATATACAAAAGCAGATGCAGAAATCATCTATTAAGAAACGATTTTGATGCAGAAATCATCAATTAATAACTCCCTATTAAGAAAACAAAATGATTTTGATGCAGATGCAGATGCAGAAGCAGATGCAGAAGCAGATGAAACGATTTTAATGCAGATGCAGATTTTGATCAAGAAGCAGATGCAGATTTTGATTTTTTTCTACAATGCTGTAGTGTACATAAATGTAACAATATATTATTGTTGCGACAATAAAGGACAGAGGCATAATAAAAACCATAAAGGCATAATAGATTTAGTAGGAAAGATGCATAATGAGCTTGCTTACAATCTTTTCTATTGCCATTTTCAAATCATCGCCTTCAAATTGCCCCTTCTTATTCATCTGTCCTTTCTTCCAAATAATCGCTCGATTAATCTCTTCATCATCACATAATTCATCTCCCTACAATCAAAATGTATAATATATACAACTTTATAAATCACATTAATAGATTTAGTAAGAATAAAATATAGGCAGATTCTAGATCATATTTACCGAATTAAGCAGAAATACTTACTATTTCATCAGCAAAACGAGCATAACCTTTACGGGCAAGCCGATGTGGGTATACATTCTGCTTTCTTCTCTTCTTTTGCTCATCACTTACTTTCTAGTTAATTGAACATTCCTCATATATACCAGCTTTAAAACTAAAACAGTGGCTTGTGATCAACTCAATTGAAAATAGCAAATTATAATCCTTACCTTGAAGTCGTCCGACATGCGACTGATTACAAACGCACTCCAATCATCTCGTGTAATACCATACCCAATTGGTGGTTCTTTCAACTCTTCCGGTTTAGCAAGCTTGCTAAAAATAAACTTATGAGTGAGGAGAGCTTTATATTGCCGCCACTTACTATTTGCCGAATTCAAACACCCCTTTTTCCATCTGGGGTCAACATTGTAACTCAACTATAAAAAATATTAACCCATTACATTAAATAGATCATAAACATATATAAGGTAATTAAAATTTTCAAAAGAAATTTAACTTACATTAACTGATTCCCATATTAAATCCTTAACGCCACTTGGAACTTGCTTCCATGACTTGTAACTTATCCTAACCTTTTCCCGAGCGAGAATGCCGATATAACTTTGCATTTCACTAGCAAAGTCTCCTATTGGCTGTCCAAATTTATTGAATTTTATATCCTTTCTAATTCCGTGGGCCCTTTGCCTAACCAGCTTATCCAAACGAGTGCGACCTCTTGAAGTTCTTGTTGTTTCGGTCTCTTGAGATTCCATTACTGTACCAGAATTTCCAGAATTTCCAGAATTTCCAGAATTTGTCATATTACCTTCTTTGGTTCCTACAATATTTCCATCTACCTGAATTCCCTTTCTTGTACTCTTTTTTCCACGAGATGTCATAGTTTCCACAAAGCAATGAAGAGATACAATTCCAGAATCTTGTTAAGTTCTTCAATGATGCAATTCCTGCATTATGCATTGACAACTTGTTAGCCATTCATAAAATTATACTATGCACTGCATTGGTAAATAAAGTACAGTAGTTTTCCATTTGCATCATACATCAATGTCATTCAAAATGCTACTCATACAAGAACCATAATAAAAAAAAAGGAACATGTTCCATCACTTATTTATTGATAACCCAAGTCCCATCACAATCTTCACGGCTACATGGTGGTTCTTTCTCATCTATTCCATCAACATCCATTGATAGAAACCCTCTTGTAAAACATTGGTAGTGGATTACATCATTTTCCAACTCATCATCATTTATATATTCAATGTTCTCCCTAGTAGGTGTTGCAAGTACAACATGCCATGTAGGCTCTTGAGGATCTTCAATGTAAAATACTTGCTTTGCTTGACTGGCCAATATAAAAGGGTCAGATTTGAATCCAATTCTCTTGAGATTTACCAGCGTGAAACCAAGATCATCAAATTTAATACCATTATTATTCTCAACCCAATTACATTTAAACATTGGAACTTGAAACTTTTGATAATCAAGTTCCCATATTTCTTGAATGACTCCATAAAACTTTTGATAACATGATTTAGCAAAAAAAACTTCTAGTTATAGATCATGCTTGTATGGATTGACAAGTTATATGGAACCATGTTTTCGATCTTTATTGGCATCATATCAAACGTATTGTGATTTCTTATTAATTGTCGGACAACTTCTTACCTATGGAAAACTTGAACAAGAAGTAGTGCAAGCTCTTGTTTTAAATTGGGAAATCTAAAACCAGAAGTAGCGTGTTTAAATGCATCGCTAGTATATTCGTTTCCCTCATCTCCTTTTTAGTTGAGCTTCTCTTGTTTTAAAAAAAATAACTTGTGTTCAAATATTGCTCCTGGTAGCATGATGTTTCTGATATATTTTGATTTCCAAATTGTGTCTTTTAGCTTTTAATTTCCATTATCACTACAGGTACCAGATGTCTCCCTGTTTTAGTTGCTGTACATGGTCCACAGCTAACCAAATCAAGGGACTCACATGAGTTCCTGATCTGCCCCTGAAACTAAAAATGCAGACTTGCCTATAAAATTATGAAGACATTCATGGAGACTTTACAAGGTCCATCTCCATTGATTGGTATCAAGATAATTTGTTCAATTCACATAAGTGAAACAACCACTATGATATACTTTACCAAAGTAGGGAAAAAAAACCTTTTTGGTATGTTGTTTACAAACTCCATATAACAATGCATCACAATGGTCTTTTTCTAAACCCTTCTAAGAAGATGAAAAAAATACTATAAACCCTTCTAAAAAGATGAAAGAGTTTTTCCAGCCATACCTGAGTTATATCAGTGTAACTATGGATTCACCCCATTTGAAAAGGGAACGAAGGTGGCTTGTTCAGATGTTCAGCGGAAGAGGGTTAGTCTGAGAGGAGTTCGAAGGAGAGGTTCAAGGAGAGGGGTTCGTCGGAGACTTTCAGCGAGAGAGGTTTAGCCAGAGAGGAGTTTTGAGGAGAGGGGTTCGTGCAAAGGGGTGGAAGGCAAAAATGTGTGAGGAGTGGAGAAGATTGTGTGAGGAGATCGGGAAGAGGAGATTCTGTGAGGAGAGGGAGCGTGAAGAGATCGCGGGATGAGGAGAGGAGAAAGACACAGTTGCCTAGGGTTCCCGAAGAGATCGCAGGATGAGGGAGGGAAAACACGCGCCAAAATATATTTAAGAGAGGAGAAGACATTAAACCAGGGCAATGGAACAAAAGAATTAGGTTTACAACGGTTTAAAAACCGTTGTAAAATGTGTAATCCTCTAAAAAATGCGCTTAAAAACAACGGTTTTAGGAAACCGTTGTAAAATGTGTTGTTGATTATAAAACAATTCGCTCAACGACAACGGTTTTTACAAAAACCGTTGTCTTTTGTTTTTCTATAGAGCTAAAAGACAACGGTTTTGTCAAAAACTGTTGTCTTTTGTCAAATTAACAACAGTTTCCTCAAAAACCGTTGTCTTTATAGTGTTGTCTTTTAACAAATTTATTGTAGTGCGACCTAATTGCATGGTGATTACTGCTTGTCGCCTTGCTACTGACTACAGTCACCGCATTTGTCTCAATGTTACGAGATACACTAAATGAGTTATCAATGTTATCGATTGAAAAGGAAATAGTCTGGCAATTGGATTATGCAAATTTGATTAAATATCTCTAAAACAGCTTGACGAGTAGTGTTTATATAATTATTTTAAATATTTATTCACTTTTTATTGATATAATATATTTATTTTTAGTTTATTTATGTATTTATTATATATATTATTTGTAAATTAAATTTTATCATTATTTACCGCATCAAAAGGGTCACTTTTTAGTATATTTTTTAGTATGCGCTTCAGGCCCCGTTGAACACAGGTACGACTCTGTGCACACCGTCGATCCAACTAATCAATAATTAAAGAGCCTACCCAAAGATATATATAATTATTTTTCACATCAATTCAATATATTTTTTTCTCTTAATATTATAAAAAAATATTAAAAACATAAGGATATATGATTATCTTTTATAATTTTTTTTTCACATTTAATTTTGGTGAAAAGGGGATTAAGTATTATTTTTTTTAAATACATGGATAAAATACCACTTGCTATAATATAGGATGGTTAAAAGTATTTTTCCCTATTTATAAACACACAGGATTAAACTAGAGCAGGTTAATCTCACAATGCCCTTCAATTATCATTTTGTCTAATTGGCCCCAATGTTGTTAAATGTAGGGTAAAAATAAAAGGCGCCCCAAATTAAGTAAATTATCAAAAGCGTATCCTTTTCATAAAAACAATTAAAAGGGCTTTCCATCCTATATTGTATCTTGAGAATATTTTACTTCTAACACTAATATAGCAGCTACAACTAATTAGTATAAATGTAGCTATCATGTGTAATATAATATAAAATTATTGTAGTATTGTAACTGTTACCATTATTTTCAAGTGAGTTTAATTAATTTAAAATAATTTTGATATAGTTTAAATAATTTTATTTAAATTGGTAAATAATATTTTAATATAAAAGTGTTCAAAGTTTATATTTAGAGTTTAAGATTTTAATGAAATGATTGATTTTTTATATTGTAGTAACTATTAAATAGCTTTTAAATATGATAGTAGTTATCGAATAATTTCTATACATTGTGACTAAATCCTATGTCTTAAAATCTTAAATCCTAAACTTTAAACATTGCAACTACCAAATATCTTTTACATGTTGTAACTGTTACCAAATAGTTTCTACATGTGTTGGAACTATATAGTAATTTTGATGTGATCAACCAGGTTAAATTAGGTCCTGTTGTGTTTGATCCTTGTGTCTAAGTGTACAGGAGTTTAGGAACACAAGAAGTTGAGCGGAAGATGCAGCTAGCGAGAAGGATGATATGGGAAGGGATCCGACGGGCTCGGTGCATTCAAGGAACGAGGTGCTGCGAAAGAATACATCGGTGGATGAGAAAGACATCCACGACGTTCCGAGGGATGAGAAGCCGGAGCAGAAACCTACTCGAGGAGAAGACCAGAAAATGGGTCCGGGTGAGCCCTATTTTGGATGGCCACGATCACCTAGGCAATCAGAGCAGCAGAAGAGCGAAAGGAGGTTGGAATTGTTGTTGGAGGCGCCTTCAAAGTGAATTGAAGGTGCCTCCGCATCTTCACTGTGGAAGGCACCTTCCATGGATGAAAGACGTCTTTGATGAACAGTACGAAGACGTCTTCCAATCCTATGGAAGGCACATTTAATCAGACTGATTTTATCTGTTGCCAAAGGATAAAGCTCCTCGCTGGAGGCGCCTTTCAACCCTATGGAAGGTGCCTTCAAGCCACAAATAAGATTTTTTTAGGGGCTATAAAAAGATCCCTGGACCTAAATAACAACTCCTGTATTCTTTTTCTAGCAATAGTCTGAGCGATTAACGAGTGTAAGAGGCTTCTCCACCTTCACTGAAGGAGATTTTTAGAGATTTCATTGTCCTTGGATTAACAACAACCTACGTTGTAATCAAGTGAATCCTGCACCTTTTCCTTCATTTTCTTGTTGTTTATTTGAATTACACTATTGCTACTAATTTGAGTTGAACGGACGAGAAAGGTGTTTGTTTTACTTTTTGACAGGCAATCCACTCCCTCAAGTCGATTGCCAAGGGTCCCAACAAGTGGTATTAGAGTCAGGATGTCTCAGAAGGACTAACCACTAACTGAAGCAACGAGACGATGACCAGTGCAAGCATTCACCCACCAAAATTTGAGAGAGACTTCGCGCAATGGAAACGTCGTATGGAGGTATTCTTTAAAGCAGATTTTGGAATTTTGTTAATCATGAAATATGGTTTCGCAGTTCCGAAAGACAAAGAAGAATATCAGTGGACGAAGAAGGAGCAAGCCGACTTCGTGGTGAATGGTAAAGCAAAATTTCATCTGCTCAGCATCCTTCCACCCTAGGAAGTCAATCAAATCGGCAGCTACGACTCCACCAAAGAGCTCTGGGAGAAATTCCTAGAACTCCACGAAGGTACTTTTGAAGCAAAATTGGCAAGGCGAGACATCCTCCGAACCCAGCTGACAAACCTACGAATGAACAATGGAGAAAAGGTAGTGCAATTCCAATCACAGATCAAAAAGCTCATCACTTAGATCAATAATCTCGGAGAAACGGTAATGAATCGAGATTCAATTCGATATGTACTCAACGTCTTCCCGAGAACTCCAGAGTGGTCATCCTTAGTAGATGCATACTACATCTCTAAGGACTTCGAGGTAAGTACACTAGAGAATTTGTTTTCTACCTTTGAATTTCATGAAACTCGATGTGCAGATTCTAAAGAAATCGAAAAGTCGAACAACAATCTTGCCTTGAAAGCCAAGATGGAAGATCTTGACTCCGAAGCGTCGATCGACGAAGATGAAGCAACACTACTAGTAAGAAAGTTTAATAAATTTATTAAAACTAATAAATTTAAATCTCAATCAAGAAAGTATTATCGGAACAAAAGGAAGATCCAATGTTACAACTGCAATGAAAAAGGACACATCAAGGATGACTATCCAAAATTAAAGAACATGGACAAGGAGAAAGACAAGGGCAACAGACCAAAATATAAGAACTTGAAGGCCACATGGGACAAATCATCATCCTTTGAGTCCAAGATCGAGGCCTTCTTCGGACTAGCCCTAATGACAAGCCATCAAGAAGATGAAAGCAGCTCAGAAATGAGCGTCAACGAAGGGGGGATCCTCAGAGGAAAGCTGCAACAAAGGGGGAGTGTTAGATCATGAGGTAAGTGAGGTACGCGCACTATTTCCTGAGCAGTTTTTTAATTTTATCAAAATATTTTCTAAAAATTTGTGTAAATTAGAAAACGAAAATGCTAAGTTAAAATTAAACTTAGTAAATTCATGTCCCTTAGAAATGTATGATAATTTGAAATTAGAAAATGATAAATTAAAAAATCAAGTCAAAAGTTTGAAGAATGACCATGCATGCTTGACCAAAAGCTAAAAAGTATGGTAAACTAAATTGGTATATTAGACATCACCAGGGACAAATTAGGAATATTCCTAAAAATTATGTACCCCCTAATTTTTAATTAACCCAGTAGGTACGAACTTATATTGGGTTCCAAAAATATACTTAGAGTAAAATTCTTTTTAAAAGGGTTGAATACAAGAAATAAAATTAAATATTAATTTATTTAAAAAGCTGTCTAAGAAAATGGTTGTTGCTCCAATATCTAAGAAGGCTTAGTGTCTCGCCACAGCCTGGGAGTCTATTATTGAACAAATATTTAATTAACTAATTGTTAAAATGATTTACTGTTATAATCTGTTAACAAAGTTAGAAATTCTTTTTTTTACAAAATGTTTTTTCGTTAACTTTTTTTTAAAATACAAAGTATAACGTTATGAAAATTTTTAACCATTCTGTTTACTATTTTATTAAGTATCCCTCAAAATTAATTTTAAATTATTCTAACTTCTTATGTTATTTTTTGATGTGATCAAACGGGGAGGAATATGTACAAGTTGGAGATTTTAGGGGGAGATTTTAAAATTTTGAATTTTATTGCAATTTCTTTACAATACTTTTATTGCATTATTTTTTTTACCCTAACTTGAACTTGGGTTGATGTACATCAAAAAGGGGGAGATTGTTAGAACCCCGTGGTAGTTTTGATGTGATAAACTAGGTTAAGTTAGGTCATGTTGTGTTTGACCCTTGTGTATAAGTGTGCAGGAGCTTAGGAACACAAGAAGTCAAGTGGAAGACGCAGCTAGCGAGAAGAATGACATGAGAAGGGAGCTGACGGGCGTGCATCTGAGGGATGAGGTGTTGAGGAAGAGTACACCGGTGGACGAGAAGGACGTGCGCGACATTCCGAGGGACGAGAAGCCGGAGCGGAAGCCTACTCGAGGAGAAGGTCGGAAAATGGGTCCGAGTGAACCCTATTTCAGATGGTCGCGATCACCCAGGTGATCGGAGCAGAAGAAGAGCGAAAGGAGGCTAGAATTGCTGCTAGAGGCTCCTTCAAAGTGAATTGAAGGTGCCTCCGTACCTTCAATGTGGAAGGGGCCTTCCACGAATGGAAGGCGCCTTCCACGAATGGAAGGTGCCTTCCATGAGCAGTACGAAGACGCTTTCCAACCCTATGGAAGGAGCCTTCGACCAGGTTGATTTTAGCCGTTGCCAAAGGATAAAGTTTTGGCGCCTCGCTAAAGGCGCCTTCCAGCCCTACGGAAGGCGCTTTCAAGCCACAGATAAGATTTTCTAAGGATTATAAAAAGATCACTGGACCTAGGAAATAAACAACAACTCTTGTATTCTTTTCCTAGCAATAGTCTGAGCAATCAACGAGTGTAAGAGGCTTCTCCGCCTTCACCGAAGGAGATTTTTAGAACTTTCATTATCCTTGGATTAACAACCACCTAGGTTGTAACTAAGTAAACATTGCGCCTCTTCCTTTATTTTCATGTTGTTTATTTGAATTACAATATTGCTGCTAATCTGAGTTGAATGGGCAAGAAAGGTGTTTGCTTTACTTTTTGACAGACAATCCACTCCCTCAAGCCGGCCACCAAGGGTTCCAACAACACGTTGTAACAGATAGTTAGTAGTTTCTATCTATTATGACTAAATCCTAAATTTAAAAATTATGAATCCTAAATTCCCAATATTATTATATCAAAATTACTTTAAATTAATCAAAAATATTTTAAAATAGTTGTAGCAATTATAGAATACCTTTCTATTCTAATAACTAGTTGTAGTTATTATAATAACTCTGGAAGTAAAGAATAATACTGTAGCACTTTCTTGGTAGCTATTATAATAATCCAATAATGTTGGATGAAGGGGGAAAATAATTTTTTTTCCTAATGCCATGCATCAAAATATTTCATCCTATTTTACTTTTATTTTTCAACAATTTACTAAAAGGCGTACGTGGAATATGAAAATTACAAAAAGACGTAATGTAGTTGTGTATTTACCAAAGGACGCAGTAAAGTGATGTGGAATTCCTATTTTAACCCTCCTACCAACCTCCTCTCCTCAGTCGTGATTTTTCAGACATCCAAACCACATTTAGAATCATTTTGATTTAAAAATAATAGTGATGGTGATGAGTGATTATTTTTCTCCCTCCCTCTCTCAACTTATACATGCCTCGCTGCTCTTCATAACTCTGAACTCTCCGATTACAACTTTATTTTAGTGGTAAAATCATCATCCCACTCAAACCCTAATGGTCTTCATGTGTCCCTCAGGTGGCATCAAGCATTTCCACCTATAAATCCACAGTGATCGCGACTCTGCAGTGAAAGATTTTAGGGTTTATGATAATAATCTCCTTTCATAATAGCGCAAAGAAGTGGATCGGGTGTATTATCCTCTGCACTTCAATTATTTGCAAAGGCATCACCTTAAAAACTCTTTGATTTTGAAAAGCTCAACAAGTTTGATTAAAATGTTTTATTTTTTCAAATTATAGAGTTCGGTTGATGTTAGGCAAAAATTGTATTGGAACAGTGTCTTAGGCCACTTTAAAGTTTTTTTTCAAATATCCACAAAGAAAGGAAGGCATCATGGATCTATTATTTTACATGATCGACACATAGAGATGATCAAATAGTTACCCTTTAGTATTTTTTTGGATATACAAGATATGCAGCATATTCGTGGTATATTGGCTAATATATTTCAATTAAAGTTACGAATTTTAATTAACACCATTTAAGTTACAAAAACAACAACTGCCAATTTATTTTTAAGTCAAAAATAGTTAGAGATTAAAACTATGTTACAATACTATTAGAAATTTCCTATCTCATGCTATAGACTTAAAATCTATTGTTTGACCTAGCCTATTGGAATTTCTATACTAATTTACAACCTGCAGTAAGTTTTTAGTTTATAGAAGAGAGATCTAGTCTCAAGTTTTAGAAATCTATCAGGCTAACGTTGGGTCTGATAGTATTCCATATCAGACCCAAAATGAGGCTGAAATTTTTCACAAAGTTTGATTATCTCTAAAGAGCTTTAAATCAGTAATAGATAGGATCATTGGAGTCCTTGCAATACCAAAAATTCACAAGAATTGAAATGAGTGCAATCAGAGGTGTCTAGGTCCATCATTGAATTTTGACAAAAATCTACTGATGGCCCTACAGTACTTGGATTTATTTAAAATCACGTTTTATATGAAGGTTTGAGAGAGCATAAGCTATATATGGTGTCAAAACTTAGTTATAAACCCTAGCTAAGAAGTTCTTGCTCCGTGTCAGTTGGCACAAAACAATGCACCTGATTTGTATTCAATGAACAACAACCGAGAGGAGAAGATAAGAAGTTCTTGCTCCATGCCAGTTGGCATGGAACAGTACACCTAATTTGCATTCAATGAACAACAACTGAGAGAGGAGAAACTTTAATATATATATATATATATATATATATATATATATATATATATATATATATATATATATATATATATATTAAAATTTTAATTTGTTTATTTAATATTTTATCTATTTATTTTATTCTATATCTTATGCTTTTTTTTTAGTGTATTTGGATTTCTTCAAATTCACATTCTATAGGAAGGTTTGAGATAGGAGAAACAATAAATTTTAATGAACACCATTTAAGTTACAAAAACAACAACCACCAATTTATTTTTAAGTCAAAACGTAGTTAGAAATTTCCTATCCCACGCTATAGACTTAAAACCCATTGTTGGACCTAACCTATTGGAATTTCTATACTAATTCACAACATGTAGCAAGTTTTTAGTTTATAGAAGGGAGAGATGGTATCAAGTTTTAAATACCTATTAGGCTAATGTTGGACCTAATATGATACCATATTAGGTCCACGTTGGGCCTGATAGTATTCCATATTAGGCCTAAAATGAGGTTGAAATTTTTTATAACGTTCGATTACCTCTAGAGAGCTTTAAATCAATAATAGATAGCACCATTGGAGTCCTTGAAATACCAGAAACTTACAAGAATTGAAATGGGTGTAATCAGAGGTATCTAGGTCCATCATTGGATTTTGATCAAAACCCACTCATGACTCTACGATACTTGGATTTATTTAAAATCACGTCCCCTATGAAGGTTTGAGAAAGGAGAAGCTAAATATGATGTCAAAACCTTGTTATAAACCCCTAGCTAAGAAGTTCTTGCTTCGTGTCAATTGGCACATCACATGTGAACCTTATGAATTTTAATGAACACTATTGAAGTTACAAAAACAATAGCTACCAATTTATTTTTAAGTCAAAACTTAGTTAGAGATTAAAGCTATGTTACAATACTATTAGAAATTTCCTATCCCATATTGCAGACTTAAAACCTACTGTTGGACCTAACCTATTGGAATTTCTATACTAATTCACAACCCATAGTAAATTTTTAGTTTATAGAAGGGAGAGATGGTCTCAAGTTTTTGATATCGGGATCATAAACTTGGTAGTGATCGGTTGAATAAAGTGGCCAAAGTCCCAATTTATCAGACTAACACTGAGCCTGATATGATACCATATTAGGCCCAATATGGGCCTGATAGTATTCCATATCAAGCCCATAATGAGGCTAAATTTTTTTGCAATGTTTAATCACCTTTAGAGAACTTTACATCAGTAATGGATAGTACCATTGGAGTCCTTGCAATACCAAAATGTCACAAGACTTGAAATATGTACAATTAGATGTGTCTAGGTCCATCAGTGGATTTTGACCAAAACTCACTGATAGCCCTACGGTATTTGGATTTCTTTAAATTCATGTTCCTTATGAAAGTTTGAGATAGCAGAAGCTATATATGATCTCAAAACTTAATTATAATCACTACAAATGAAGTTCTTGCTAAATGCTAGTTGACACGGAATAATGCACTTGATTTTTATTCAATGAACACTGGTATCCTATTTTATTTTTCAAGCACAACAACAATCATTTTGTTTAAGTCATAACTTATTTATAGTTTAAAACAAATTTATAAGACTTTGAAATTTCAAACCCTAACCTATTGAATTGAAATGCACAGTTGGACTAAGCCTATTATATTTCTGAATTTTTATAATTGCGAGCGCATTTTTATTTTACAAAATAGAGATATGGTGTAAAGTATTGGTTCTGCCTTGCTGGGATTGGTTTACACTTCTTATATCATAGATAACACTATATTAAAAAATAAATACTACATACAAAGATATAACAGTAACATCACTTTGCATAACTTTTTTCTTATAATTCTATGGATGTACTGCATGCAAAATATATGGATCCACTCCTCCTAGTTACAACTATTTAAATCAAGCATAATATTCCTTTATACATATACAAGTAAGTCAAGAACTAGGGGCTGACGACATTCTACAAGTCCTTATATTATGACCTATTTGTTTGAACCGGTTGTATTTGATTTTTACCTCCCCATTATGTTTCGACTCGATCCGTGCCTTCTTTCACCTACCCAGTTGGACAAGGTTACAGGGACATAGAACTATAATGTTGTTTACACCCCTAGGCTAAAATTTCTTACTTCAACAGGGGTAAATACGATCCATGTATATTGCATTCTAATTCTGTGAATGAAAATAATGCTCATAATATGAGAGTGTATCCATGTTCTAGTGAATAATGACGACAATAGTTGTGAGCAAGGTAGTCCTGAAATTTGAAATTTCCCATAGTTACAATATTTTTTTCTAAATCAACAATGAATGAAGCATCCCATGTATGTCGCTTCCTATAATAGTTAGTACGCACAGCGAAATACAAAAATAAATACTAACAATAGAAATCAAACCTAACACGTTGATCTAACGTGGTTAGGAGATAAAGCTCCTACTCCACGGCTGTCCGTAAGGTAGACGATCCCGATTCGTCGATGGATGATTCCCCGGAGAACTTCCGGCTAGCTCGCGTAGCTCCTTGTGAGTGGAGAAACCTCATCATAACCTTGTACAAGCATGCTAGATCACTTGGGCACTTGGAGATTCTAATTAGGGTTAACCATCACTAATTTCGTCAATCTTGGCCAAGCACCCCGAGCTCTATTTGAAAGACCTACTGTTTTTCCCGCCACCAGTCGCCTGGTCTTAAGTGAAATTTGACCGTTACACGCCAATGGTCGCTACCAGTCGACTGATGAAAACACCAGTCGACTGCTACAGTAACGCTACAGTATTGCTACAGTAAAATCCTAATCCTATGATCTAACCCCCGAGTACATTCACTCAACACTCGTTCTCACCCGACCAACCTAGACCTAGCCTTCTAGCCTCCTCCATCAGCCTTGCGCCCCTCGGATCCCTTCCCATCCTTCACGTCTTGCCTTCTGGAGCTTCCATCGGCCTTGTCATTGTTGTCGGGTCTTCCTTTTCCAAGAGGTTGTACTTCCGGGACTTCATCCATTGCCAAGTCACACTTGGACTTACGTTGCCAAGACTACGTGCTTGGACTTACACCGCCAAGACTCATCTTGGACTTTCCTCCTTTGCCAAGATCACACTTGGACTTTCCTTGTTATACCACACTTGGACTTACGTTGCTAAGACTACGTGCTTGGATTTACACCGCCAAGACTCATCTTTTACTTTCCTCCTTTGCCAAGATCACACTTGGACTTTCCTTGTTATACCTGTATCCTGCACACTCACAATACATATCAAATACAACAATAAACCTAACTTAGACCTTTTCCCAAACATCAAAACCTAGGGCACCTAGATTGCTTCAACAATCTCCCCCTTTTTGATGTTTGACAACTCGTTTAAGTTAGAGAACCAATATAGCAATATATGTGCAAATAAACATACAATCTACACATGCATAAGTTATAAAACCTAACCCTAGGCTCCCTTTTCACCTAAGCTCCCCTTGAGCTAGGATTTCCTCCAAAGGTAAACTTCTCTTCCTCTGCCAATAAATGAGAAATTGCTCCCCCTTCACCTAAGCTCTCCCTTGAGCTAGGATTTCTTGCAAAGGTGTGTAGGTTTCCCACTTAAATCTAAACTTCTCCCCCTTTGCCATACATCAAAAAGAGCTCCAACAATATCCCAATTATTAGATTCTTTGACATCTAATGACTATAAACATCATGTATTAATACCCCATAAGATTACATACATGTTCACTACTCTTTTGGTCATTTTTGAATGTTGGAAAATATTTTCAAATTGTATCAGTTGACTACATAAGTCCCAGTCGACTGCATCATCAAAATGAGCTTACAGAGACATTCTGTGCTCATGAACAGTATTACAAGTCGACTGGTATAAGCCCCAGTCGACTGCCCTCATCAAAATGAGCTCACAGAGACCTTTTGTGCTCAAAAATACTGTTACTAGTCGACTGATACTCTATTTATGCAAAAATCAACTTTTCTGACCCAACTTCAGAAATGCACCAGAAATTTCACAGACCTCCAAAAATCCTAAATTTTATGGAGAGGTTTATTTTATCCATGTTTATTTAAGAAAAATATATATAAAAATATATTTATTACAGATCCCAAGATTGACACAAAATTCAAAACGATCTAAATGGTTCAATTAAACCTTGACCTAAAGTCCTAGTTTTGGATTCCTCTTGATATATTTGTCCATACTAAACCACAATGCATCCCTAGCATTGGTTTATATGGCATATATACATCTAAAACTAATTTTCATGCAATATGAAACATTTTTCATATTTTCATGCATGATACTCAACCTAATTGTGTAAATTTCTTGGATTTGAGACTCAAGTCTGTCTCTAAACCACTTTGGCACATTTAATGACCCATTTTGAGTCCCAAGCATGGTCCTCTTGAGATTCATTTATCATATATCCCAAAGACTCTTTGAGCTCCCCCTAGAGCTCTTAGTCTTAGCCACCTCCCTATGTGACTCATTTACTATGGCTAGGCCACCTCGGTGCCTCTCGGGTGACACTTGGCCTACAAAACTCACCTTCTTAACCTTAGACATATTGTCTTTGGTTAGTTTCTTCTTTACCTTAACCTTGGACACCTCATCCTTGCCATAATTATATGTCACCCTAACATATTCCTTCTTATTGGCTTTGGATGACTCTTCCTTGTCCTTGGTCACACCTCCCTTACCAATGTCATGTGCTACCTTAGCACTTGACCTCCTTTTGGTCTTGGAGGGACCTAATTTGACATTTTTGGGTCTTTGACCACCCAAATACATGTCAAGTCCTTTAGGTCCAATAATAAACCTCTCTGGGACTTTCTCCATTTCCTCAAGCTTTGATTTTAAGGCTTGATTTCCCAATTTTAGGGTTCTAACGCTAGAGTCAACATGTCCACCTAGGACATCCCTAGACCTACCCACCTTCCTAGACATATGTCTCCCTTTCTTGGGATTAATGCTTAGGTTTTCACCTACTTTCCTTCCCTTTGGCAAAGTGGTTTGAGTCTTATTAGATCTACTTTTACTAGATTTAGCATGAATAGGTTGTTGGATCGTGAAAGTCGATAGAAGGGGGGGGGGGGGGGGAATATCGATTTAAAAAAATGAGAGTATGCAGCGGAAAAGACGAAATCAAAACAATGCTAACACAAGAACCTTTTACTTGGTTCGGAGACTTTGGCAACTCCTACTCCAAGGCCCGCACACAAGGGTGCTTTCGATGGGCAATTCACTAGCAATTTGGAAGTTATTAAAATCTAAGTACAGGAAATGCTAAAATAAACTCCAACAATAATAATAAAGAAAAGAAGAAAATGAAAAGGCACTTTGTCGGAGTAGCGTCGCAATGTCGCAGGAGCACAAGAATGCAGATTGTGAGTTGATTCCTCTGACTCCAGCCTTGACCCTCCTTATATAGGAGGTTCAGGGCGCCCGCAGCCCTTCGGGGCGCCCTGAAGTGACGTAGCTGAGCCAACCAGCGAACTCCACGTGGCACAGCGACGTTGGGGATAAAACTTTACCTCCGGGCGCCTGGGTACCTCCGGGTGCTCGGGTACCTCCCGGGCGCCCAGACCTTGATTTCCAGCAGCTTGCTTCCTGCAAGAAGACGTTAGTCCAAGACACTTATATCTCCTGTAAAACAGATTATTAGCACAGTTCATAGTTTAACAGAAAGAGTATTAATTAGATTTCGTCTCTCCGAGATCGGATTCTAGTCAAGATCTCGACTTAGAGTTCTGAAATGGTTCTAAGTCGGATCGGCGCCTAAGTTCCCTTCCCGGGAACGCGTCCTCACAGTCACTCCCTTCTAGTGACTTACCCTTACTTACCTGTCAGACATCAGGTCAGCCCTTCGACCCATCTGGACTTCGTGCCAGCAATTCGGTCAGCCCGTCGACCTAGTTAGACTTTGTGCCAAACGTCCGGTCAGCCCGTCGACCCATTTGGACTTCGTGTCAGCTATCTGGTCGGCCCGTTGACCTAGCTGGGCTTCGTGCCAGACATCAGGTCAGCTCGTCGACCTGCCTGGACTTCTCCTGCACACTCGATCAGAGTGTTAGATAACAACGAAACTAACTTAACATATTTTGTCATTCATCAAAACCTGGGTTAGACCGTTAGTACTAACCGCACCAACAATCTTCCCCTTTTTGATGGAATGACAACTTGGTTAAGTTAGTGTAAAATGCAAGTAAAACAAACATTAACAGGTTTTTTAAGTTAGTTTTTATTTTCAATTTGTTTTAACTAACTTAACCATCTAACCCTCCCCCTTTGGCATTCATCAAACATAAACATAGATTAACTAATCATAAATACAAAAACATTGCAAAAAGAATGCAAACACAAATCAGATCGACTTAGGGGAGTTAAAATATAATTAGAAGTTTTTCTTTAAAATGTATCTCTTATCCTTTTCAAAATGGCTAAGTTATAAGAAAGATAACTTAGAAAGAGTAATTTTTAATAACATTTCCAAAATAGCTAAGTTTTGAAAAATGACTAAGCTAGAAAGATAACTAATTTAGCAACATATCTTAGTAGTAAGTTTGCAGATTAATTTTCAAAAGATAATTATTGCAATCATAAATTTATAAAAGCTAATTTTTCAAATATAAGTTAAAAAAATCCAAAATTCCAAACATAAGTTTATATGTTCCAAAATTTTTCAAAATAAACTTGAACTTGAAACATTTTTCAAACAAAAATTCTATAAAGAAAATTTTACAAAAGTAAAATTTTTAAAAATCAAGTAAAATTCAATGTTCAAAATCTAATTTTTCAAAGTTAAGTTTGTGAAATCTAATTTGCAAAACTAAGTTTCTATTTTCTTAAATTAATTTTCACCATTAAGTTTGAAAAATCATAATTTCAAAACTAAGTTTGTAACATTCGATTTTCAACGGCAGTTTTCAAACCAAGTTTATAACATACAATTTTCAAAACCAAGTTTTTAAAACAATTTAACATAAAACTTAGTTTTACAAAGGTTATGTTTCATAAACATATTTCTAAAACATTTCAAAAATATTTTAAATAAAAAATGTGAAAATAATTATTGCTCCCCCTGAACCTGACATTATTAAAATAAAGCTTTTGAAAATATTTACTAACAATATTTAATATAAGATTTTCAAAGTATTTTTTTAAAATAAATTGAGGTAGAATTTTCCAAAAAGATTTTAAAAAGAAAACTAAAAAATAACACTTAAGGAGATAATTAAAAAAATAAGCTCCCCCCTGAATTTGATACTCCTTTAATTTATTACTCTCTCTTAATTTATTAATCCTCCTTATTTTATTACTCCCCCTTAATATAATGCTAAAGTTTGAGTGTGTTAAATTTCAAAGCCCTAACACATTTTTCTACCTAAGTGTTCTAGGGGATGATTTAGCAACACTTATATTATTATCTCTATATCGTTAATATCCTTATTTAATTTAATTAATTAATTATTCCAAAAACAATTAATTTTAGATTCAAGTGTAATTTAGAGCATCTCCAATGCAGCTTTTTTAACAGGTTTGTAAAATTGAAAAAGCTCAACAAAAAAGCTCTAATGAGTGAAGACATAAGCTTTGAGGTTTTTATTTTAAGAGCATGTTTGATATTTTAAACCTGCTTTTTTCTCTTGAAGATGGAGCCATTAATCATTGAAAAATTAATATTGCATGTTTGATTTTTTAAAATCATTAAATATTTATTTAATAGTTAAATTATACACTTTTCTTTTGAAAATAAATATATTTGGTAAGTTAAAAAAAAATACAAATGACTATAATTAAATTAAAATTCATAAGTTAATTAAATATTAAATAAAAATTACAAATTAAATTAAATTAAAAATCATAAGTTTATTAATTTATTAATTAAAAATTACAAATAAATTAATTTAAAGATGAGAATTAAATAAAATATTAAGTAAAAATTATATAGAGATATTAAATGAAAAAATAAAAATAAAGATGTATGATTTGTAATGTAGGACCCACAAATTAAGTAACTTACGCTGATGACGAGAATCTCCGATGCAAATTTTGTGAAAGATTTGTAAAATTGAAAAATCTAATTAAAAAGAGATTTTATGATTGTGTAAGTGAAGTTTGGGATTTTTAATTTAAAAATATATTTGAGTTTTTAAATCTATTTTTTTTCTCTTGAAAGTGATTATTTCTAAATAATTAAAAATAAATTATTTGGTGTAATATTTAATTATAATATTTTATTTCATAAATAGTTAATAATAATTAAAATGTTTTTTTTCTTTTAAAAATAACTATATTTTTGATAAGTTAAAAATATAGAAATGATTATAATTAAACTAAAATCATAAATTTATTAATTAAAAATTATAAATAAATAAAATCAAAATCATAAATTAATTAAAATATTAAATGAAAAATATATAGATATATTAAATAAAAAATTAACAAATAACAATATATGATTTATAATATAGGACACACACAAAAAATTGTATGGAAGTTTTTTCATTGTGGAGATATAGTAGATGTTTATGCTTGTGATGTGACATGATTTGGCATATTGAAAATTATAAAAAAGCTCATTGAAAGGTTTAAACATTGGAGATATTTTAAAAGCTTTTTATACTTGTGATGTGGCATTGATGTGGCATATTAGAAACTACAAAAAACCTTATTGAAAGGTTTAAGCATTGGAGATGCCCTAAGTTAAACTTTTAGTTTTAAGGTAAAATTAGATAAGTTATTATTAATTCAATAACAGTGAATCATTATCGATAATTGGTTAACTTTTACTTGATTTAATAAAATAATTTAAATTTTGTATTAATTGATTAATGAAAGTGTTTGTTATAATTTCTCATTTACTTTGTTTTACGTAGAATTAACTTAGTTTAAAGTTAGTAGTACTTTGAATTTGAGTTTATTAAAGTTATTAAAAAAAGTTAAAGTTCAATTTAAGTTAATTATGTTAAATTACATTGAAATTTAAATAACATAGATTTAGAAATAATTTTAATTTAACTTTAACTTTAACTTTAAGTTTAGTATAGGTCTAACTTAATTTAAAATTAACTTTTAAATTTAAGTTTGAATTTAATTTTACTTGATTTTTAATTTTATTTTAGTTTAACATAATTTTTAGGATAGTTTTTCTTATTAAAACTAAAAATATTTGTAACTTAATGTTAATAATTTGTTTTTTTTAATATATATATATTTTTAAAGAAGTTTAAAAGGTTTTTAAAATGATTTTTAAATAATTTTTAACGAATAAAATTTTAAAGAATTTCCAAAATAAAATTTTAAAAGATTTTTAAAATAAATTTTTAAAATGAATTTTTAAAATGAATTTTTAAAGAATTTTAAAAAGAATTTATAAATAATTTTAAAAATAAATTTTTAAAGAATTTTCAAAATAAAATTTCTAAAAATTTTTAAAATAAATTTTTTAAAGAATTTTTAAAATGATTTTTTAACAAATTTTTAAAATAATTTTTTAAAGAATTTCTAAAATAAATTTTTAAAAGATTTCTAAAATGAATTTTTAACGAATTTTTTAAATAAATTTTTAAAGAAATTTTAAAATAAAATTTTTAAATGAATTTTTTAAAGAATTTTTAAAATAAATTTTTAAAGAATTTTTAAAATGAATCTTGAAAAGAATTTTTAAAATGAATTTTTAACAAATTTTTAAAATGAATTATTAAAGAATTTTTAAAATATTCTTAAAATGAATTTTTAAAATATATTTTTAAAATAAATTTTTAAAGTATTTATAAAATGAATTCTTTACAGAATTTTTAAAATGAATTTTAAAATGAATTCTTTAAAGAATTTTTAAAATGAAATTTTAAAGAATTTTTAAAATAAAATTTTAAAAGATTTTTGAAATGAACTTTTAACGAATTTTTAAAATAAATTTTAAAGAATTTTTAAAATAATTTTTTAAAGAATTTTTAAAATGAATTTTTAAAGAAATTTTAAAACAAATTTTTAAAGAATATTACGACGAATTTTTTTAAAGAATTTTTTAAATAGATTTTAATGAATTTTTAAAATAATTTTTTAATGAATTTTTAAAATAAATTTTGAAAGAATTTTTAAAATTAATTTTTTTTAAAGAATTTTCAAAATATTATCAAAATATTTTTAAAATATTTTTAAAATGAATTTTTAACTAATTTTTAAAAAACAAATTTAAAAAAATTCTAAAAGATTTTTAAAATAAATTTTTAAAATAAATTTTTAACGAATTTTTAAAATAAATTTAGGAAAGATTTTTAAATTGAATTTTTAAAATAAAATTTTAAAGAATTTTTTAAAGTTAATTTTTAATGAATTTTTAAAATAATTTTTTAAATAATTTTTTAAAATTAATTTTTAAAAGATTTTTTTAAATAAATTTTCAAAGAAATTTTTAAATGAATTTTTTATAGAATTTTTAAAATGATTTTTTAAAGGTTTTAAAAATGAATTTTTAAAGGATTTTAAAAATGAATTTTTAAAGGATTTTAAAAATAATTTTTAAAGAATAAATTTTTAAATGATTTTTAAAATGAATTTTTAAAATAAATTATGAAAGAATTTTTAAAATAAATTTTTAAGAGATTTTTAAAATGAATTTTTATAGAATTTTTCAATATAAATTTTTAAAAGATTTTTTAAAATAAATTTTTATAATGATTTTTTAAAAGAATATTTAAAACGAATTTTAAAAATATTTTTAAAATAAATTTTTAAAGAATAAATTTTTAAAACATTTTTAAAATAAATTTTTATAATAAATTTTTAAAGATTTTTAAAATAAATTTTTAACAAATGTTTAAAATAATATTTTTAAAAGATTTTTAAAATGAATTTTTAAAATAAATTTTCAATGAATTTTTAAAATATATTTTTATGTTAAATGGATTCTAAAATTTTAAGTTAATTTTTTTTTAAAAAAAATTAATTTGAAAAAGATTTTTAGTTTTTAATTTTAAAATAATTTAAAGTTAAAATATTTTTAATTTAATTTAATTTAATTTAATTTGTGTTTAATTTAATTTAATTTTAATTTTAGTTTAAATGAATTTAATTGAATTTAATTTAATTTGAATTTAATTTATATTAAATTTTATTTTAGTTAATTTGAATTTAATTTCCTTAGTTATCTCACCCGTTCTAAATTTTCAAACAGGGAAACCTATAATTTTTTGAGATGAATTAGATTCAATTTTTAGGATTTGATTTAATTTTGTGTTAGATTTAGGTTTAGCTTTGGGCTCAACAAACATACATTCTTTGGATAAACTTCTGGGCTATGGTGAGTCACCTGGACATCATTAGAGTAACCATGCCTTCGAGGTTTTCCAAATAGTTCTATCCACTGAACTTAATACAAAACCTTAGTCTAACTGGTTAGGATCCATAAAGGGTAGTTTCAGTTAGTTCCACTTAGCCAAATGCACCAGGTTGAAGCCATATTTTCCTAGACATGTATAGACTAAGCTTCTCTAACGTACTATCATCCCAAACTTCACCGGTACCGTTGGTCAAGTTAAACCCTATCATTTATTTTAGTCCTAATTGCTCTGCCAGGTAGGTTGGTTCTGGTTACCCTTATCGGGTAGATTATTTTTGGAGGTGCCAGCTATTCTGGAGTCTCCCCCTGAATTATTGCCCTTTATTTTTGATTTTTATTTCTTGGTTTGTGTCTATTTATTTTATAGTTATATTTAACTTCATGATATTCTAAGTTTTGGTGGGTTTTAAAATATTTAGTTTTTGAATTCGTTGATTTAGTTTGGTTTTTGATTTGATTTATTCGATTTTATATAGTATATTTTTTTTAAAGATTTTTGTATAATTGAAGTTAGTTTCAGTTAAGATTTAATGTTTAATTTGTAATTTAAATTTAAGTTTTTAATTTTGAATTAATTAAATTAGTCAAATTATCTTTCTTTAAAAGAGTGTATTTAATATTTCGATTTTCTTTCTATTTTAATTTTATTAAATTAATTGAATTGTCTTTATTTAATAGATGATAATTAACGATTGAATTTTTATTAATTTTTAAATTTGAATTAATTAAATTGTTTAAATTATATATTTCTTTAAAGGTTTATCTTTTAACCTTTTATTAGCTGTTAATTTTGAATTTTCTAGATTATATTTGTTTAATATGTTATCTTTAATATTTAATTTTAAGTTTGTTAAATGTATTTTTGATTTTATCAGAGTGTTTAATTTTATCCTTATATTTTCTTTACCTTTTAGGTTGATATAATTAGTGAATTTGAATTTTTAGGGTTATTAATTATTTTTCAGATTTTTTGAATTTTCTAAATTAATTAGATTTGTTTTATCAGAAAATATCCTAGGGGTATATTTGTAAGTATTGTCAGCTACACTATTTTCACAAATATTTTCAGAAATATCCAAATTAACATGTATATTCTTTAAACTACTATTAGCAGGGGTATTTTGATAAATATTACTAATCTTGAGCGCAACCCCTAATTCTGTAGGCTTTTCTGTTGGATCTGACTCAAGTTTGGATTCGATTTCGACTTGATCGTCCAACTCCAACGGCTCCTCGTGAAGTTTGATCAATTGTGTCCAAAGCTCATATGCATTCTTGTACTTTTCTAGTCTTCATAAAACATTGTTAGATAAAATATTACAAATAATTTTACTTACATTTTTGTTCAATTCCAAGTCTTGAGAAGGTTTTCTCAATATTAGCACATAATCGAAATCTAAGCTTCCTAAGAAGCATTCCATTAATCGCTTCTAGTAGTTGAAATCTTCTTAATCGTATGGTGGTGGTTTGTGGGGGTTCCGTCCTTCCTGAAGAATCATTGAATGCTGAAGATGGAAAACTAAAAAGTGGTGCCAAGACTTGGTCTTGGATTAGTAGTGCTGGGAAAAAAAATATAGTATTGCACTAATTTCGAGAAAATAATAAAAAAAATTAATAAAAATATTAATAAAAATTATTAATTCGAATTTTTTAAAATGTAATATTTTGTCAATACTAAGCAATGGTGAAAAGATGACGATGTATTTTTCAAAAACAGTTTTGGAGGGAAAAAAATGAAAGGCGGTATCTAATTTTTCTTTAAAAAGACACCCCCTTTGCCTGATTGGTGGTTGCACCAAATCAGAGTGGTACTTGCTCTAATACCACTTATTGGATCGTGAAAGTCGATAGAGGGGAGGGGGGTGAATATCGATTTTAAAAAAATGAGAGTACGCAGTGGAAAAGACGAAATCAAAACAATGCTAACACAAGAACCTTTTACTTGGTTCAAAGCCTTTGGCGACTCCTACTCCAAAGCCCACACACAAGGGTGCTTTCGATGGGTAATTCACTAGTAATTCGGAAGTTATTACAAACCAAGTACAAGAAATGCTAAAATAAACTCCGACAATAATAATAAAGAAAAGAAGAAAACAGAAAGGCACTTTGTCAGCGTCGCAATGTCGCAGGAGCGCAAGAATGTAGATTGTGAGTTGATTCTTCTGACTCTAGTATTGACCCTCCTTATATAGGAGGTTCGGGACGCCCACAGCCCTTCGGGGCGCCCTGAAGTGACGTAACCGAGCCAACCAGCGAACTCCACGTGGCACAGTGACGTTGGGGATAAAACTTTGCCTTCGGGCGCCCGGGTACATTCCGGGCGCCCGGACCTTGATTTCCAGCAGCTTCCTTCCTGCAAGAAGACGTTAGTCCGAGGCACTTATATCTCCTGCAAAACATATTATTAGCACAGTTCATAGTTTAACAGAAAGAGTATTAATTAGATTTCGTCTCTCCGAGACCAGAATCTAGTCAAGATCTCGACTTAGAGTTCCAAAATGCTTCTAAGTCGAATTGGCGTCTAAGTTCCCTTCTCGGGAACTTGTCCTCACAGTCACTCCCCTCCAGTGACTTACCTTTACTTACCTGCCAGACGTCAGGTCAGCCCTTCGACCAGTCTAGACTTCATGATAGCTATTCGGTCAGTCTGTCGACCTAGCTGAACTTCGTGCCAAACGTCCGGTCAGCCCGTCGACCCTTTTGGACTTCGTGCCAGCGATCCGGTCGGCCCGTCGACCTAGCTGGGCTTCGTGCCAGACATCAAGTCAGCCCGTCGACTTGTCTGGATTTCTCCTGTACACTCGGTCAGAGTGTTAGATAACAACGAAATTAACTTAACCTATTTTGTCATTCATCAAAACCTGGGTTAGACCGTTAGTGCTAATCACACCAACATAGGTCTCCTAGGGTTATCTCCTATATTAACCCTATTCCTATCATTATATCTAAATCCATGATTATGCTTGGGTAAATAATGAAAATTATTTGTAGAATGCATGGAAGAATTTAAATTTGAACTTGAATTCAAGTTAGGGTTTACCTCCCTTACCCTTGAAGCTCTCTTCTTCTCCCACTTCTTCAAGTGCGCCAATTTCATGAGCTCTCATTTCCTTGAGCACTTTGTGTGGTAGTGACCATACTCACCACACGTGAAGCATCTAATATGCTTCTTCTCCTTCTTCCTATAATTCACATTAGTTTCTAAATTAACTTTAGTGAGTTTAGAATTTACCTTCTTTACCTTCTTGAGAGAAGAACACCTACTCTTGTAGTGTCCCATCTTACCACACTCAAAGCATTTTATGTGGCTCTTCTCGCTCTTCTTGGTAGTTGAGGTTGAGGGTTGATCTTCCAAGACCTCCTCATCCTTGGATTGCTCTTCTTCTTCTTCACTTGAAGATGTGGATGGTTCCACTTTGTCCTCCCTTGAAGATGTGGATGATACCTCCTTATCTTCCTTCTCCTCCTTAGATGTTGAACCCGTGTCAACATCCGATTGGTCCTTCTCTTCTTGGACCAATGAGTCCTTCTCCTTGGGCTCCTACTTTTCTTGGATGTGTGTAGGACTCTCATGAAGAGCAATTACCTTTTTCCAAAGGTTGTTTGCGTTCTCGTATTCACCTACATTCAATACCGCATTAAGAGGTAGTAAATTAATTAAAATTCTAGTTACCTCCTTATCTGTCTTCAATTGCTCTCTTTGCTCCTCGGTCCAATATCGAGGTCAAAGACGCTTTCCCTTCTTATCCATTGGAGCTTTAAACAGTTCCTCCAACACAATCCATTGGTTCCAATTCATTTGGAACCACATCTCCATGCGCTTCCTCTAATAGTCGAAGTCCTCGTGCTCGTATGGAGGTGGGATTCGAATGTCCCATCCGAGAGGTCCTTCGGACTCCATCTTCCTCTAGTGCTTTGCTCCCTCAGTGATTAATCCGTAGAAGAGTGACCTGCTTTGATACCACTTGTTGGGACCTTGATGTCCGCTAGAGGGGGCGTGAATAGCGTCTCACCCAAAATGTTGCTTCTTACAATGGTTAGTACGCACAACGGAATACAAAAACAAATACTAACAGTAGAAAACAAACCTAACATGTTGATTTAACGTGGTTCGGAGATAAAGCTCATACTCCACGGCTGTCTGTAAGGTGGACGATCCCGATCCGATGGTGGATGATTCCCCGGAGAACTTCCAACTAGCTCGCGTAGCTCCTTGTGGGTGGAGAAACCTCGCCACAACCTCGTACAAGCACGCTAGATCACTTGGGCACTTGGAGACTTTAATTAGGGTTAACAACCACTAATTTCGTCTACTTGGCCAAGCACCCCAAGCTCTATTAAATAGAGTTTGGTAGGAAAACACCTACTGTTTTCCCCGCCACCAGTTGACTGGTACAACTACCAGTCGACTGGTACAACCACCAGTCGACTGACCCTAAGTGAAATTTGACGGTTACATGCCAATGGTCGGCTACCAGTCGACTGATAAAAACATCAGTTGACTGCTACAGTAACACTACAGTAATGCTACAGTAAACCCCTAATCCTAGGATCTAACCCCCGAGTACATTCACTCAGCACTCGTTCTCGCCCGACCAGCCTAGACTTAGCCTTCTAGCTTTCTCCATCAACCTTGCGCCCCTCGGATGCCTCCTCATCCTTCACGTCTTGCCTTCTAGAGCTTCCATCGGCCTTGTCATTATTGTCGGGTCTTCCTTTGGCAAGAGGTTGCGCCTCCGGGACTTCATCCATTGTCAAGTCACACTTGGACTTACGTTGCCAAGACTACATGCTTGGACTTATACCGCCAAGACTCATCTTGGACTTTCCTCCTTTGCCAAGATCACACTTGGACTTTCCTTGTTATACCTGTATCCTGCACACTTACAATGCATATCAAATACAACAATAATCCTAACTTAGACCTTTACCCAAATATCAAAATCTAGGGCACCTAGATTGCTCCAATATCTACTTCCAGTTTAGATTGAGAGTAGGGTTAGACTTTATATCATCTAGCTTTCTCTCTCCTTGAATCCATTTATTTGGTAGCATGAGGTGTCAAAGCAACATATCATTTCGAGACTTCCTATGGTTAAAGAACCATTGAGCTACATTTCTTCTGGTATTATCAATTAACCTATTTATGGGAATTTCACGTGTATGCTTGAATAAAGCATTTAAACTCTCTACACAATTGGTAGTTAGCATTGTGTACATTCTCCCACTAAAGTATACATTAACCCACCTTTTAGGGTCAATGTTCTGAAGCCACTTATGGGTATCTGGATATTTTTCAAGTATGGATTGTATTATGAGATCATATTGGAGTGTTGTGTTTGCTCGAGCTGCTACCCAAAATAAGCCTAAACTTGACCTACTGCTAGTATCTGTTACCATATTACAAGAGATGTAGTGGCAACAGAAAGCATGATGGGTGGTTGGGTAGAAATTCCTAATTGATGATATAATGCCGCAATGTTTATCTGATACTATGCTCATTGACTGTGCATCAACAATAAAGAATCTCTTCGTATGATCCAAAAATCACTCTTAGGCAGACCCACATTCAACTTTAGCGATTCCAAATACTACTGGGAGGACATTGTTGTTGGTGCAATATTCCCCAGGTCAAGGTTGACCGTATTGACTGAGCTTGAATTGAGTCAAGCTCGAGTCTTGATGTTGTGTTGATGTTGTGGTTTCGATGTTTGACAATATATGTAGTCAATACATGGAGATTGCAGGTGCAATTGTTCATGTGGGTAGATTGTGAAGGAGAGTCAAGTAGGTCAAGGTTGACTGGATACTTGACTGGAAATCCTGGTGAGTGAAGTCAGGTGAAAGACCTAGTGAGTGAAGCTAGGCAGAAGAGAAATCCTGGTGAGTGAAGCCAGGTGAAAGTCCTAGTGAGTGAAGCCACGCAGAAGAGAAATCCTGGTGAGTGAAGCTAGGTGAAAGTCCTAGTGAGTGAAGCTAGGCAGAAGGGAAGTCCTAGTGAGTGAAGCCAGGCAAGGAAAATCAAGATGGATCAAGGATGATCGTACATCTGGTGTTGGGAAGTCCAAGTAGGTCAAAGGAATTAACCGAACACTTGGCACAAAAAAAATCCAGGTGGATCAAGGTTGATCGGACACCTGGTGAAGATAAGTCCAAGTGGGTCAAGGTTGACCAGACACTTGGTGAGCGAGTTCTAGCAGGTCAAGGGTGACCAGATGCTAGGCATAATGTACCAACAGGTCATAGGTGACCGGATGTCGTTTTAAGGGGTTTTGGACTTGATTTTGGGCAAAATCAAGGAGCTGGATCGATAAGCCGATCGATTGGATCATGCCCAATCGATCGGCCGATCGATTGGGTGAGTCCCAACGACAAGCTTCCTCCCAATCGATCAGTGGATCGATTGGGGAGAAGTGTCACGCGAACAGAACAACTCTGGATCGATCGGTCGATTGATCCAGAGCCCCCAATCGACACTAATCGATTGGGAGCTGTGATTTCGCGTGACAAGCCCTGGATGGATCAGCCGATCGATCCAGGCAATTCCCGAGAGAATAGAGGCGCTCTGGATTGATCAGTCGATCGATCCAAAGCCTCCCCGATTGATTGGGAGCAATCCAATCGATCGGGATCCAACCGTTGGTGTCGATTAAAGCCGTTGTCGAGCTCTTTCTTCGCCAGCTCTTGCACTATTCATCGTCGATCAACACAGCAGCTTCTCCACAGCTAGTTCCACTCTCGTTGCCAGTTCTTGAAGGATCTTGGAGAGACATCCAAGTCAAGAGGCGTGACTACAACAAGAGGAAGAAGTTAGGGTTAGGGTTTTCACTGCATATCTTGTAAGATATTTCTTGTATTTGTCTTCCCTTGCTTTCTTGTTGTATTGAGAGTATTGTAGGGTTTCTCCGCCTTTGGTAGTTACCATAAAGGAGTGTTATTCATAGTGGAGTGTGCGTGAGTGTGTGGATCCTTGAATTAGTCACCTCTTCTTTGTTAGGATCTTCGGATAGCGGCTAAAGAGGGGGGGGTGTGAATAGCCGACCCCAAATTCTCGTTTCTTCCTACAATTTGAGTTAGCGCAGCGGAAATAAAGAGTAGAAACGAAAATGGAGAAGATCAAACCTCAAACACGACGATATAACGAGGTTCGGAGATGATACTCCTACTCCTCGGCTTGTCCGTAAGGTGGACGAATCCTATCAATCCGTCGGTGGATGAGACCCCGGAAAATCAGCTAATAAGAACTCCTTCTGGGTGGAGAAACCTCACCACAATTCCTTTTGCAACAGCAATAATGGAGTACAAAGAATAGAGTAAGAAACAGTGGACAATATGAATGTAAAGACACCCTATCAGGTTTGCTTGCCTTCTCGTTGTCGACTGGAGTCCGTTGATGAAGCAACAACTTCACAATAGCAGCTAGAAAACCAGCAGATGGAAGCTCACACGAAGCTTCAGAAAAATGAAGAGCTCAGCAAAGCTCTGGTCGCAGTCTTGAGGAGGAAGAAGTTCTTCTATCCACCTTCACTGTAGAGGCTTATAAACTGCACCTGCGAAGAAGATACAGAAGACACAGAAATCTAGCTGTTGTGACTCAACGGCTAGACATGGACCGATCAGGCTTCACCCTGATCGGTCCACAAGACATCTGATTGGTCTGTGGACCGATCAGGCCCTAGGCTGATCGGTCCCCAGACCGATCTCCAACTCTCAGAGAGTTGGTTCCACAAGCCTGATCAGTCTGTGGACCGATCAGACTATAGGTGGATCGGTCCACAGACCGATCCCCTCCTATCGTCCATCGCTTCCTGATCGGTCTACAGACCGATCAGATAACCCACAGTAAGCTTCTGTTTGGTTACTGATCGGTCACCAGACCAATCAGATAAACCAAAGTATCACTGGATCGGTCAACAGACCGATCTAATGCCTATGTAGGTTTTAGAGCTTCCCAGCCCTAAACCCTAAACCTTCCTGATCTAGAGAACGAGCTACCGAGCCCTCTCTGACCTAGTCTGGAGAACGAGCTACCGAGCCCTCTCCAACTTCGTTCGGTCCAGAGAACGAGCTACCGAGCCCTCTCTGACCTAGTCCGGAGAACGAGCTACCGAGCCCTCTCCGACTTCCACGTCCGGTCCAGAGAACGAGCTACCGAGCCCTCTCTGACCTAGTCCAGAGAACGAGCTACCGAGCCCTCTCCAACTTCGTCCGGTCCAGAGAACGAGCTACCGAGCTCTCTCTGACCTAGTCTGGAGAATGAGCTACCGAGCCCTCTCCGACTCCATCCAGTTCAGAGAACGAGCTACCGAGCCCTCTCTGACCTCTCATGCCAAGATTCCATACTTGGACTTTTCACCGTGCCAAGCTCCCTGCTTGGACTTTTCCCGTGCCAAGCTCCCTGCTTGGACTTTTCCGTGCCAAGTCTCCATACTTGGACTTTTCCCGTGCCAAGCTCCATACTTGGACTTTTCCCGTGCCAAGCTCCCTGCTTGGACTTTTCTGTGCCAAGTCTCCATACTTGGACTTTTCCCGTGCCAAGCTCCCTGCTTGGACTTTTCTGTGCCAAGTCTCCATACTTGGACATTTCCCGAATCAGGTCAACTCAAGTCGGGTCAACCAGATCAACCTTGACCAACGGTTGCACCCACAATTCCCGAAGTTCCTATTCTTATCAAACATCAAAATACAACTTCTCTATTCTTGTCAAACATCAAAATATACCTCGAGTCAGGTCAACTCAAGTCGGGTCACCCAGGTCAACCTTGACCTAAGGTTGCACCAACAATCTCCCCCTTTTTGATGTTTGACAAAAATCATAATCAAGTTAGGTTAACCCGATAACCTAACTTAGGTTTTCCAATAGTTCTCCAATGTTCTTCCTTGAACATTCTCTGAACATTCTCCCCAAACTCCAATGTTCTTCCTTGAACATTCTCTAGACATTCTCCCCCTTTTTGACGCACATCAAAAAGAGTGGATCAAGGTCAAGAGTTCCTTCTTAATGAAAGTCTCATACCTTTTATTGAAACCCTTAATTTCCCTCTTGATACTAAAATCAACAATCAACCTAGTGATAATCCCATATCACTCATCCTCAGAAATCTTGACGAGTAAAAACTCCCCCTAAAGGTCAACTCCTCCTTGACCATTAGGTAAAACTCCCCCTAAAGGTCAACTCCTCCTTGACCATTGCACCAACAATGTCTTGGAGAGTTTCAACCCTTTAGAAATCTAAAACACCAACTTCCATAGCTGAAATTTCAGACAACAGTCGGAAAATCAACATTTTGGCACGCTCTGATCGGTCACCAGACCGATCAGGACTCCACTGGATCGGTCCAGTGACCGATCCAGACTTCCCTGGACCGATCAGGATTTTCTCTGATCGGTCCACAACTCTCTGATAAGGATTTCTGATTTTTTCTCCCGAAATTCAGAAATCCCTAAAAAATACAGAAAATTCCAAAAATTGTAAAATTTTGAGGATACATTCCTCATAACATATATTATCATGGAAAAATAGTTTTCTATGAAAATAACTCCCATTTTTTAATCTTGATACAAAGTTCGAAAGACTTTGAAATAGCTCAAGGTTAATCCATCTTTGTATCAACTTGCTCAATGATGAATGCTATCACTAGAAAGGCTTCATCAAGGTTTTTCAAATCAATTTTGAAATGATTTTAAACCATTCAATTTAGGACCACAATCTTAGGACTAAATGTACATGACTTGTACACAAGTTTTCCCTATGATCCTCAATTTCGAATTAGGCTCATCTAGGTACAAGAACTATGCACCTTGATCCTAACTCATAATCCTAATATCTCACACACATCTAAGGTGTATCAAACACATCCAAGTCAATTTTGATGTGAGATATGGGTTTAGGTCATCTTAAGCTAAGTTCTCATGCATTTTCTAAACAACAATTAGATCTCCATATCAAATTATGTTTTTATCCTTAAATCAATTTAATTGATCATAAATGCAAGAGATGATGACATGGCATAAAATAATATCATAAGTGGAAATAAGTGCCAATGTCATGATGTCATGACATAAATTATGAAACTTAAATAAGGCATGACATATAACTAACCTAAGTATTATCATGACATTTTAAATGATAATAAGTTAAATATGATGTCATGACATGACATATGACAAACAATGTATGGAAAATAACATATAAAGGTATAGAAAATACCTAATTCTAGCCTTAGTTGCCATTTTTGATCATTTTACCATGAATTCTATATTCCTAAGTATAATAGACCTAAAATCATATACTAAAGATTTTTAGATCACTATGTGCCAATTAGATTGATCCTAGAAAACTTCTCAAATGTGGTTGGCACATCCTAATTACCTTAGGAATAATTTTTAATTTCATTTTCAAGGCTTGAACACACCTTGAAAATTCTAAAATGCCACCTTTTGCCATGAGTAGGTTAACTACCTATTCAATTAAGGTTGTCACACCCTAAACCATCTAGCGTGAAGGAATCACGCTCCTAGGAACCCAATACCTATTTGAGCTCATTGGGTTCACTAAATATTCACTAGGGATGACTTCCCTAGCAACCCTCCTAATGACCCTCCTAGGCTTTAAAGCCTTGGTCATTTGGGACTCATCAAGATCAACTCTAGGGGTGACTCCCCTTGTGACCTTGGTGATAGTCTTCCTAGCCCTAGATCTTGTTCCATAATCGAATGGAACATTATGATAAGCAGACTGGACCACTTGAGACTTAGGTTTATGACCCAAACCTCTCATGTCCTTGGGCTTTGATTTTTGACCCTTAGACCCTAGAGTTGACTTCTCCAAATTCTTAAGAGCCTTTTCTAAAGTGTCAAGTCTTGATCTCAAGACTTGATTTTCCTTCTTTAATACCTCAAGCTTTAATTTTCCATTTTTCTTTGAGGTATTCCTAGGCATATGTCTAGTTGTTTTGGGATTCCTATCTAGGTTTTCCTTAACCTTAGATGAGTTAACTCTAGGGTTGCCATTTCTAGCATTGTCCTTACCTAGGCTAACATGTTTGGCACCTAAGCACATGTATCGGTTTCTATGGTTATCATGCTTATCATTATTGACAATTGCAATAAAACTACTAGCATGTGTCTTATTAGAATTGCAAGAATGTTCCTTAAAGGATACCTTAGGGTTTGCCTTAGCTCCCCCCATAGATGTGCTTGGTCTCTTTTCCTTGTGAGGTTGCCTCCCCCTTGGACATTGACTCCTATAATGTCCCCTTTGCTTGCATTGGAAGCACACCACGTGCTCCTTACCCTTGCGTATCGGGACTCCGACTTCCTTGACTTTTGGTGCCGGTGGAGTCTTCCTAATCCTCTTTGGACATTTACTTTTGTAATGCCCATATTCCCTACACTCAAAGCACATTATATGTAATTTACTTGAAATTAAGTTGCTTAAGTTATCTAGGGTTGAGGATGGATATAAGCTCTCTCCTTCATCCCTTCCGGAGGTAGAGGTCTCTTCTTCTTGCTCCAGTCTTGAAGAAGAACTCTCCTCCTCTTCTTCCTTAGATGTTGAGTAGCCCTCAACTTCTAATTCCATACCTCCATGATGTGAGCTACTTGGCTCACTTAACTCCTCTTCATGACTTGAATTGGAGCTCTCCTCATGGAACTTAGCCAAGTTGTTCCACAACTCCTTGGCATTGTTGTATCTACCTATCTTACACAAGATATCATTAGGTAATGAAAATTTAAAGATTTTCGTTACCTCGTCGTTGATTATGGATTGGTGGATTTGTTCCTTCGTCCACTTCTTCTTCTCGAGAGGTTCTCCTTCTTTATCCACCGGATGAATAAAACCTACTTGTACACAATTCCAATTTACTAGTTTAGTCATAAGAAAATACTTCATTCTTAGCTTCCAAAATGCGAAATCGTCGCGATCGTAGAAGGGTGGAATCGTGACGTCTTCTCCAAGTTGATCCATTCTCTAGCTCGTGCTCCCCCGGGTGTTAATCCGACGAAGAGCGACCTTGCTCTGATACCACTTGTTAGGATCTTCGGATAGCGGCTAGAGAGGACGGGGTGTGAATAACCGACCCTAAATTCTCGTTTCTTCCTACAATTTGAGTTAGCACAGCGGAAATAAAGAGTAGAAACGAAAATGGAGAAGATCAAACCTCAAACACGACGATATAATGAGGTTCGGAGATGATACTCCTACTCCTCAGCTTGTCCGTAAGGTGGACGAATCCTATCAATCCGTCGGTGGATGAGACCCCGGAAAACCGGCTAATAAGAACTCCTTCTGGGTGGAGAAACCTCACCACAATTCCTTTTGCAACAGCAATAATGGAGTACAAAGAATAGAGTAAGAAACAGTGGACAATATGAATGTAAAGACACCCTATCAGGTTTGCTTGCCTTCTCGTTGTCGACTGGAGTCCGTTGATGAAGCAACAACTTCACAATAGCAGCTAGAAAACCAGCAGATGGAAGCTCACACGAAGCTTCAGAAAAATGAAGAGCTCAGCAAAGCTCTGGTCGCAGTCTTGAGGAGGAAGAAGTTCTTCTATCCACCTTGATCGGTCCACAAGACATCTGATTGGTCTGTGGACCGATCAGGCCCTAGGCTGATCGGTCCCCAGATCGATCTCCAACTCTCAGAGAGTTGGTTCCACAAGCCTGATCGATCTGTGGACCGATCAGACTATAGGTGGATCGGTCCACAGATCGATCCCCTCCTATCGTCCATCGCTTCCTGATCGGTCTACAGACTGATCAGATAACCCACAGTAAGCTTCTGTTTGGTTACTGATCGGTCACCAGACCGATCAGATAAACCAAAATATCACTGGATCGGTCAACAGACCGATCTAATGCCTATGTAAGTTTTATAGCTTCCCAGCCCTAAACCCTAAACCTTCATGATCTAGAGAACGAGCTACCGAGCCCTCTCTGACCTAGTCCGGAGAACGAGCTACCGAGCCCTCTCCAACTTCGTCCGGTCCAGAGAACGAGCTATCGAGCCCTCTCCAACTTCCACGTCCGGTCCAAAGAACGAGCTACCGAACCCTCTTTGACCTAGTCCAGAGAACGAGCTACCGAGCCCTCTCCAACTTCGTCCGGTCCAGAGAACGAGCTACCGAGCCCTCTCCGACTCCATCCAGTTCAGAGAACGAGCTACCGAACCCTCTCTGACCTCCCATGCCAAGCTTCCATACTTGGACTTTTCACCGTGCCAAGCTCCCTGCTTGGACTTTTCCCGTGCCAAGCTCCCTGCTTGGACTTTTCCGTGCCAAGTCTCCATACTTGGACTTTTCCCGTGCCAAGCTCCATACTTGGACTTTTCCCGTGCCAAGCTCCCTGCTTGGACTTTTCTGTGCCAAGTCTCCATACTTGGACTTTTCCCGTGCCAAGCTCCCTGCTTGGACTTTTCCGTGCCAAGTCTCCATACTTGGACATTTCCTGAATCAGGTCAACTCAAGTCGGGTCAACCAGATCAACCTTGACCAACGGTTGCACCCACAATCCCCCAAGTTCCTATTCTTGTCAAACATCAAAATACAACTTCTCTATTCTTGTCAAACATCAAAATATACCTCGAGTCAGGTCAACTCGAGTCGGGTCACCCAAGTCAACCTTGACCTAAGGTTGCACCAACATTCTTGAGGTGGATACCAAGTAAATCCTTAGTGTTAGCGTTGTGTTTGTTTTCTTTGTATTTTCCGCTGCATATCCTTGAAGGAACAAGCAACGAAGAGCACGACGAGCGCACCGAGCTATTCACCCCCCTCTAGCTACATAATCGGTCCTAACAAGTGGTATCAGAGCGAGGCCGCTCTTCACCGAAATCATCGCCGGAAGGGTCAACAAGCTAGAGGGTGAAGAAGTTGAAGCAATTCTATAAGTCGAAGACTTCATCACAAGAAGCTCAACTTCAATGGAATTCCAAGACGGACTTGGATTCGATACACGGGTGCCTCCACCATTCACAATGATGAGCTTCGATCTTTGGAGATCAAGGATCGAGAATTTCTTAATGGTGGAGATAGAGCAATGGTTTGCTCTGATGGAAGGCTTCGAAGCTCCAAAGAATTCAAGGGGCAAAATTCTCAAGAGGAGCAAGTGGAGCCAAGACCAAATCCAAAGATGTGAGGCAAATGACAAGGTGACCAAGCTTTTGGTCAATTTATTGCCAAGTAACATCTTGGAGCAAATTGGAGGTTTTGAAGATGCCAAAGAGCTATGGAGCAAATTGGCAAAGATTCATGAGATCCCCTCCACTGTACTAAACCAAGAAGAATCCAAAGAGGGTGACTCATTAGATCAAAACCAAGAGAAGGAGGACTCCGAAGTTGAGAGATGCTCAACTTCCCAAAAAGAAGAAGTCCAAGAAGCCTCATCTTCAAAGGAATGCAACGAAAAGGGCAAAGAGGATGCATACTCTTTGTTTCTTGTAGAAGATGAAGATGAAGAAGCCTCCACCTCTAGGATTGAGGGGGAGCGACCTTCGATGACACCGGATCAAGAAGAAGGAGAAGTCTCCACATCCGGGTCAAGAGAAGAAGAGGATGAAGAAGCTTCCACCTCCACAAGTCGAGACAAATCTATTGGAGGAGCATCATTATCGGATCAAGAGGAAGCTTCTACCTCCGGATCAAAGGGAGAAGATGCTATCCCTACACATGAAGGTATAAACATTTCAATTAAAAATAAAAATCATATCATATGTTTTGAGTGTAGGGAGCATGGGCATTACAAGAGCAAGTGCCCCAAGTTGGCCAAGAAGAAGAGTCAAGTGGCACTAAAGGGCAAAGAAAAGCCCAAAAAGACCGCTCCCTCAACAAAGAAGAGTAAGGAACACATTGTGTACTTTTTGTGCAATCAAAAGAGACATTACCGGAGCCAATGTCCCAAGGGGAAGAAGGCGGTCAAGGCTCTTGGAGGAAGCACAAGTCAAGGGGGAGACTCCAAGGTAAAAAGTAAGGTATCATTTATTGAGCCTACTCCCTTGAATAATGGTAAAAAGCATGCTAGTTCTAATCTTTATCATTTTAATGCTATTTACCATAAGAATAGAAAGTATGAGAGCCTTAAAGAAAAACATATGGCTCTACATGCTAAAACTACCATACCTAGGTTTAGGAAGGTAGATAAGAATTTAGGCAATAACACTAAGGACCATAGTTATAAGCCTAAAAATAAAAATGCTCAAGGAATTAATGAAAAATCAAAAACTAAGGATTTAATGATAGAAAATCAAGTCTTGAGGTCAAGACTTGATAAAATGGAAAAGACCCTAAAAAGGATGGAAATATCCTAAAAGGGCAAAATGAGCAAAACCTAGGTCTAGGAGTACAACAAAGGTCATCCAATGGCCATAGAGGTTTGGGATACAAACCCAAGGCTAAGAAGGATGTAACTTCTTACCATAGGGTTCCATATAGCTATGGAATCGAGTCTAGGTCTAAGGGTCAAGTCAAAAATACTAGGAAGGTTATTCCTAAGAGTATTTTGCAACTAAAGTGACTAAGACTTCTAAGAAGTCTAACAAAGTCACTAAAAAGGTCACAAGGGAAGAAATCCCTAGGGTTGACCTAGAAAATGTGACCAAGGCTCCTAAGAAGCCTAAGAAGGTCACTAGGAAGGTATCTAGGGAAGTTATCCCTAGTGAATACCTAGAGCATCCAAGGAGCACCAATAGGTTTTGGGTTCCTAAGAGCATTTTCTCTACCCCATAAATGGGTTAGAGAGTGTCAACTCTAATTGAGAGGGTAGTTAACCTAATCATGATGAAGTTGGCACTCCAAGAGCATTTTCAAGGTTATTGTTAACTTTTGAAAATGATAAGGGGTATATGTTTACTCTTGGGAAGAGTAAAATGTGTCACATTTTGAGAAGTTGGATAATATTCTAAGTGACACAGGGAAAATCAAAAGAACTACCAAGTTGGGATTTTGGTATGTTCTTAGGAAATTAGAGGCAAGATATGCCTTAACTTAAAGTAGTTACTCTTTAAAAGAGTAAATTGTGCCAAAATTTAAGGAATATGTTTAATTTAAATTGGCACAAATTAGGAAAAGCAAAAGAAATGTCAAATTTGGATTATTGGCATTTTCTTGGGGAATAGTGGGCAATCTAAGTTTTAAATCTTAACTTAGCTAAGGCTTAAGGATACTTAGGTAGACAACCTAGGTATTTTATTTATGCTAATTTGCCATGCCTTGCTTGCCCGTAATATGCCATGACATCATATTTGTTTTTTTACATTCATGCTTTATTATGAAAAATACAAAAATACCATGTCATGTCATACATACATCATATAGTTATAGAAAATTTTATTTTGAAAATTATTTCTTTTTGATGTATGCCATAACATCATCATGCATTAGTTTATTTCCTTGTAAATTAAGGGCCAATGGCATTCCTTAACAAGTAACATCCTTGGTGTATGTTCATAATCTCAAAATGCCTAGATAGATATGCATGATCCCTAGATTAGGGCAAAACCAAAACTTTACATCTCACTAAGAACTATAAGGTGACTTGTATGTGTTTTAGTGCACATTAGATACAAGTGAGATGTTAGAATGATGAACAAAACTCAAGATGTTGATTTAGTGCATTCTTTTGAGTTTTAGGTGCATCAAAACACATAGTTATGTGTTTTCCAATCATTGGGAAAGCTAATGTACAAGTCATGTGCATTGAGCCCAAGGAACATGGTTGGATATTGGTTTTGAAAATGGTTTTAAAATACTTTTGGAAAACCTTGGTAAAGGCTTTCTTGTGATAGTAATCATCATTGAATAGTTGAGCACAAACTAGAAGACAACACTAAAGTTTTTACAAGTTTTCTAGTTTGTGTCAATTTTGAAAAATATGAAGTATTTTCTTAGAAAATTATTTTTCCATGATACTATATGCCCTAAATAATGTCTACATAAATTTTCATAATTTTTTGAATTTTGTAGAATTTTTGGGGAGTTTCTGAAATTGACTGAAATTGAATTTCAACCTTTTCAGAACTTCAATCGATCAGTGGATCGATTGAAGTGCCTCAATCGATTGGGCGATCGATTGAGAAGGCATTTCTCGCGAGCAAAAACTCGTTGGATCGATCAGCCGATCGATCCAAGCAGACTGAATCGATCAGTGGATCGATTCAGCATGGTTCAATCGATTGGAACCCAACTCTAATCGATTGGGAATGCTGATTTTGGCTGGTAAAGTCTGATTTCAGCATTTTGGACCATCTTTAGTCTAGGTAATCATTCCTAACCCCTCAAAACACTTTTGTATACATTTAGGGGGAGTTTTCATGATGAAAACAAGGATGGATTGGTTAAGGAAGACTAAGTAGAGGTTTAGGTTGAGGTTTGATTTCATTATTGAATCTATGAACCTCAAAACTTCTATTTTGGGTTTCCTAAAGGTTTAGGGATTCCAAGTCATTGTTGGTGCAACGACAGAAGTTACGTGCATGTCTTTAGGGGGAGTTACTCTTTAAGGACATGAAAATTCAATTTTCATACACCTTGGAAGGTGGTTAACCTTCTGTCATGAAAATGCTCAAGGTTGGGCATTTGACTACAATGGAGAGTGGATATCTTCAGTGTTTAAGTGGTGCATGCTCATGGATGAGCATTTGATGATAATGAAGGGTATGAGACCTTCATTTGAATTGGGTGTGCATACAACAAGTGAATATACCAAGTGGTATATGCTCAAGGATGAGCGTTGAGAAGAATGAAGGGTATGGGACCTTCATTACTGTGTTGTGAGCAACGAGTGAAGTTGTAGACAACGAAGGGTAACTCTTCAGGAGGAGAGTTTGCCCAAAGATTGAGAATGAAGTTGATGTGTGCCAATAGAGGGAGAATGAAGGGTTTAAGTTAGGCATTCATTATCTAAGAGGGAGTTCGCCCTCTTAGGGGAAGAATGTAGGGTTTAATTTACGTCTTCATTACCTAGTGGTATGAAGAAGGTTGAGGCTATGGGACTAGCCTAACTTAAAGAGGGTATTGTCAAACATCAAAAAGGGGGAGATTGTTGGTGCAATATTCCCCAGGTCAAGGTTGACCGTATTGACTGAGCTTGAATTGAGTCAAGCTCGAGTCTTGATGTTGTGTTGATGTTGTGGTTTCGATGTTTGACAATATATATAGTCAATACATGGAGATTGCAGGTGCAATTGTTCATGTGGGTAGATTGTGAAGGAGAGTCAAGTAGGTCAAGGTTGACTGGATACTTGACTGGAAATCCTGGTGAGTGAAGCCAGGTGAAAGTCCTAGTGAGTGAAGCTAGGCAAAAGAGAAATCCTGGTGAGTGAAGATAGGTGAAAGTCCTAGTGAGTGAAGCTAGGCAGAAGGGAAGTCCTGGTGAGTGAAGCCAGGCAAGGAAAATCCAAATTAATCAAGGATGATCGGACATCTGGTGTTGGGAAGTCCAAGTAGGTCAAAGGGATTCACCGGACACTTGACACAAGGAAAATCCAGGTGGATCAAGGTTGATCGGACACCTGGTGAAGATAAGTCCAAGTGGGTCAAGGTTGACCGGACACTTGGTGAGCGAGTTCTAGCAGGTCAAGGGTGACCGGATGCTAGGCATAATGTACCAACAGGTCATAGGTGACCGGATGTTGGTTTAAGAGGCTTTGGACTTGATTTTGGGCAAAATCAAGGAGCTGGATCGATCAACCGATCGATTGGTTCATGCCCAATCGATCGGCCGATCGATTGGGTGAGTCCCAACGACAAGCTTCCTCCCAATCGATCAGTGGATCGATTGGGGAGAAGTGTCACGCGAACAGAACAGCTCTGGATCGATCGATCGATCGATCCAGAGCCCCCAATCGATCCACTGATCGATTGGGAGCTGCGATTTTACGTGACAAGCCCTAGATCGATCAGCCAATTGATCCAGGCAATTCCCGAGAGCATAGAGGCGCTCTGGATCGATCAGTCGATCGATCCAAAGCCTCTCCGATCGATTCAGAGCAATCCAATCAATCGGGATCCGACCGTTGACGTCGATTAAAGCCGTTATAGAGCTCTTTCTTCGCCAGCTCTCGCACTGTTCATCGCCGATCAACACAACAGCTTCTCCACAGCTAGTTCCACTCTCGTCGCCAGTTCTTGAAGGATCTTGGAGAGACATCCAAGTCAAGAGGCGTGACTACAACAAGAGGAAGAAGCTAGGGTTAGGGTTTTCACTGCATATCTTGTAAGATATTTCTTGTATTTGTCTTCCCTTGCTTTCTTGTTATATTGAGAGTATTGTAGGGTTTCTTCGCCTTTGGTAGTTACCATAAAGGAGTGTTATTCATAGTAGAGGGTGCGTGAGTGTGTGGATCCTTGGATTAGTCACCTCTTCTTGAGGTGGATACCAAGTAAATCCTTAGTGTTAGCGTTGTGTTTGTTTTCTTTGTATTTTTCGCTGCATATCCTTGAAGGAACAAGCAACGAAGAGCACGACGAGCGCACTAAGCTATTCACCCCCCTCTGGCTACATAATCGGTCCTAACAATTGTCATTAGCATCAATTGTTGTAGCTATCAACAACACACCCGGATACTTTCCTCTTAGATGTGTGACATCAATTCTGATCAATTTGCGTAGATAAGACTTAAATACTCTTCGACAAGCTACAAAACACCAAAAACAGCGTTGAAACTGATTATCACCATTTCTTTGTAGTGCTACATAGGCTTCAGGATCCTTGACTCTTAACTCACGAAGATATAGTGGAAGATCTCTATAAGCTTGGTCATAATCTCCAACAATCTTTTTCATCGCTTTCTCCTGAGCTATGTATATTTTTATGTATGATATGGACACTCCAAACTTAGCTTTTATATCGGATATAATCATACTTGGTTTATATTATTCATTAGCAATAAATTGTTCTTCAACAAAAGACGCTTCAAAGGAGGAAGAGCATGCTTGATGATCAACACTTTTCCTAATGGTGTCACATTGGTGTTCCTTTATATATTTCGTAACAATAAACTCTACTTCCCCTCGGCTAACTACTCTCTATGTACATGGTTGATTGAAGCATGCGACTTTTACTTTATTTTTCCGGGTGCCAACTGTGTTATATCTCATATGTTTAACCATAGCATGTTTTACAAGTGCATTCTTGAACTCTTGCCGAGACGGAAAAATCTATCCAATACAAAATTCATGTTCATTTGTTGTCTCTTCAATTGGCCTTTGGAGCAATCAAGAATTTAAAATATATGGATCATCAGCATTGGGAACTCCTCCTCTATGTCAATGTACTTTCATATTGTTTAATCTATAGGACCGTTGCGGTCGGCTGGAAGGGGGCTGTTGGATATCCTACAAAATCAAAAAATGAACAACCTTTCCTCGAACTCTTTAAACTAACACTTGTAAAATAAACAAAGCAGATAAATAAAACATTAAAAAGACGAGGCACAAGATTTACTTGGTTACAACCGATGTGGTTGTTAATCCAAGGAAGGTTAAGCGCACTAGAATACTCCTTCAGGCGGAGAAGCCTCTTACAACGTTGAAGCACAGAAACAGAAGCTTAACTCTAAAGCACACAAGAATAAGAATTACAAGTAATGAGTTCGTTTAAAAGCTTCTGGACCAAGGCTATATTTATAGCCTTGGTCGGGGCACCCCGAAGGGTTCCGGGCGACCTGGGGGGGGGGGATAAAACTTTATCCCCCAACGTTCAGAACGCGTTAGACGCGTTCTGGTCAAACATCCTGGTCCGGGCGCCCCGGACTATTCCGGGCGCCCCGGACCCCCAAGTCAACAGATGTTGACTTTTCTCCGTCGGGACCTTTGCTTCGGTTCGGTCCGGGTCTTCTACTCCGGATCCGCTCACTTGGGTGATCTCTGCCATCCGGAAAAGGGCTCACTCGAACCCAACTTCCGGTCTTCTTGAGTAGCCTTCCGCTCCGGTTTCTCGTCCCTCGGAATCGCCGCGTGTTTCCTTCTCATCCACCAGCGTACTCATCCGCAGTCTTCGTCCCTCGGTCGCACCCCGTGCTGACCTTCTCGCTAGCTGCGTCTCTTGCTCCCCGAGCAATCTTTGCTTCGGCTTTCATCCCTCGGAACCACCGCACGCTTCCTTCTCGTCCACCGGAGTACTCTTCCACAACACCTCGTCCCTTGGACGCACCGCGTGTCGTCCTTCTGGCTAGCCGCGTCTTCCGCTGGAGTACCTGTGCTCCTAAGCTCCTGCACACTTAGACACAATGTTAGAAACACACAGGACATAACTTAACTTGTTGATCACACCAAAACAACCTTGGGGTTCCAACATAATCTGCATATCATCAGCTAAGAATTCTTATACATCTGTATTACATTGTAATTTCTCTCCAATTCGGGTATAATACCCTTCCTCCTCACTCCAAGTAGGCTCAAAGTAATCACCAAGTGTTGTACAAGGATTCAGAACCTCATCTTAAAAAATACTTACTTTTTCATTTAGAGCAAATGTCAAATTGCTGCTTGTATTTCTATTTGTGTTCTGCATACCACTATACTCCGAAGACGATGGAATATTTGTTCTAGATAATTCTTCTACATTAGCTTCATGTCCAATGCAAGAATTTGCATCAAACGTATTCCATATCTCAGAGAAAATTTCTTCAGTTATATGATTGCCCTTGATAAATAAATTACAAACTAATTTAGTAAACTTACAACTATATAATCAAGTGATGTTGTACATACTAATTTAGCAAAGACCAAGTATATGGTGTATATATTAGATTTTCATAATTTATCAGTGGTTGTGACACAATCCGACTAATATAGACTTAGGGTTTTTGTAAATTTGTACAATTTCAACCACTAGGAAGGGTTTAGCGAGGAAAAGATATATATAATATAAAAGTAAAGTTTTGACCAAAGATCATATTGGACCCGATATCATCCTATATCAAGCTCATGTTGGGCCTGATATGGGATGATATCAGACCCAATGTGGGCCTGATATAGGATGCTATTAGGCCCAATGTGGGCTTGATATCATCCCATATTAGGCCCGCATTGAAGTAGAAACTTCTTGTAACATTGGACCACCACTAAGAGGCCTAAATAAGCAATGGATAAGATAATTTAACTCCTTACAATCACAGAAACTAACAATACGTTAAATGAGTGTAATCAAACAAGTTTATATCCATAAGTGAGTTTTGGTCAAAACACATTGATGGACCTAGCGTAATTAAATTTATACAAACTCTCAATCACTATGAAGGGTTGAGCGAGGAGAATATAGATATGACATCAAACCAAAATTTTGATCAAGAAAGAAAGTGGGTCTGATATGATCGCATATCAGACCCAACGTGTTGATACCTACCATTTCAACCTAACATGCATGAGCAAGGTCAAGCTAAAATCTAGCATCACAGTGGAGCACCTTGCAAACCGATTAAGTATTGAAGTACATCATATTGCAGGTGTTGTTGAATATTTATTCCCCACACATCCATGAAACTATAAACACAATTTTTGTCATCACCCTTTGTTACCAAATTATATTTTTTTTACATCACAACCCTATTTTACAATAGTAAATTTATACATATATTGTTAAATCTTTAACTGTATTCTTCTACTAATTTCACTCTTGCTAGAAGTTTGTCCTTCGATGTTGACGTTCTTAACCGTTGTTGTCCTTTGAACTCTTCTCTTGAAACTCTTATGACAATATCCCTAAATCCTAAATAGTCTTTTGTAATCTCGCCAAACAACACGAGAAGGTATGGTAAGCGGATGAGGTTCATGATCGTTTTATGTTTATAAGACCAGTCAGAGGGATGGAGGGAGAGAGAGTGTGAAGGGACGTACATCCAAATCACAAAATGATTTTCAATTTAAAATGTGACTTGGATACTTGGAAAATGATGATTGAGAAGAGGAAGTTTTCAGGTTAGCAGGAGGGGTAAAAGAATAATTTTATTTTTTTATCAGTACCTTTTTGGTATAAATAAAACTACTATATATCTTTTGGTAAATACTATATATAAGATACGCTTTTGATAAATTCTCGTTTATTTCATTTTCAAAAGTTAAAGGATTCATTTGATAAACAACACAGCCCCAATTCTCCGTTGGTTTAGATCCCTCGTTCCTCGACACATCTTCGTGACCTCGGCCCTTTGCATCGCCGTCGCCGTAGGAGGTAGCACACGGCGTCGCCTACCGGTTTTTCTCCCCTCTTCCTGCTTTCTGTAGATGGCGACGGTTCCTCCCCTTCTTAGTCTCTGCTGACGGCTGACCGGACACGACGCCGACTCCCGGCTTCTCTCCACTATTTTCTCAACTCTAGCTCGGTATTTCCTCTAACTTATGTTCGTTCTTTCCTCATACTCGGAGTTCCGTTTCTGATTTGTGAGATTATTCAAATAGGCTTTTTATCGTCTAGCCTATGATTTTCATTACTTGGAATGAAGAACAAGTTTGTAAAGTGGTTTTGGATAGAGACTTGAACTCGTGTCTTGTAAAAAAATTTCTTCTTGTAGTTGCAGCTTTTCAATTTTTATGCAGGCGAGCGATTTAAATCTGATCTTATAATCACTGCAAAAACGTGTCTGAATGCAATTTTTAACGTGAAACTTTATAAGCAAGTATCATAATATCATGTGTGTTTATTTTTGTTAAATTTTAGGTAGTCACCCACTTTTTTATAGCTTAATCAATGTCCTTTTTCTTGTATTTTGATGAAATTTACTATCTCAACTTGAGTTTCTTTCCAATGTAATGATTCTTGATAGAAGTTAATTTGTAGCAGAACCATTCTTTTAATGCTCTAAGCATGAGCCTAGCGGTAGAATCTCCATTGCAATCTTCAAGTAGCGGAGAAGACTTTGCCGCTTTTCTTGATTCAGAATTGGATTTAGCTTCCTCTGAGAGTTCTCTTAATGAAGAGAATGTGAAGAATGACAAGGAAATTGATTTGCAAGAGCAAAGGTATAATTTAAGATTTCTAAGCATACATAATATTTTTTTCTGAATTTCTTTTGCAGCCCTTTTAGGTTTATGCTTCATTTTTGATAACATATACTTTGTTTGTTTGTGAATAACCCAGTTTTTGATATTATTTTGTAACTTAAATCTATAGGTGCATGTTTCTATACCTATCCCATTATTTTACCACATTTGTATTATAATTAATTAATAGATATACGAGGATGAACATAATAAGAAATGAGAATATTAGAGAAAAAGTCCACTCATTTAATATGATACCAACATGTACTTAGACGACTAATAAATGGACCAATTAGGTGATGAGAAATTATGACAAATACACGCATTAAATGAGGAAGAGGAGGACTAAAGAAGACTTAGTTAACAATAATAAAATAAGATAAAATTTATTTAAATATAGATGATGATAAGTCTAATGGCATAGGAGGATCCATATAACCGATCTTATCTAGTGGGACAACGTTTGGTTGTTGTTGTATTTGTATGATAATTAATTACTCAGTATCTCCACATGTTGGGCTTCTGGGCTGGCCGCTGCGTGCACTTCCCGATTTATCATGGTGGCCGATGGAAAACTTTCGTGGGGCCAGGCCGATCACCCCAGGGATAGTCAATGAGGCTAACTAGGATTATCATTTTTTTTTTTTCATTCTTGTCTCATCTTGAATGTATAATGTTAACTAGGTAATTGTGTTCTTTTCTGTTGTTGCTAGTTCAATAATGGCTGTTATGTGCTTTTATGTGGAATGACAGGTAGTCATCCTTCTCTACTCAAATCACATAGTTCATGTTTCACTTGAATATACTAATACTTTGTATATTTTATAATCTTATGTTTTTTTCACAGCATGCGATTGCTAGTTTTATCTTGTTAAATGCTTTTTGCAGGAGTAAAAGACAAAAATTGGAGGGGTTTGACACTTTAGAAGATCTTGAAACTGAAACATTGGTCAAGCCAATTGAAGAACATATTGGTATCACTAATTAGTTTGATGAGTAAGATAATGTGGTCATTCCCTTACTGATTCTGCTCTATTAAGATAAAAGGTGCAACCACTATCATATGTGCCCAACTGAAAAGAAATTTGGGATTGATAAGTCTTCTGGATTTTCATATATTAAGAAACATGAAAGGCAACAAAAGAAAACTTTCAATTATCTATCATTTCACTGAAACACTATCAACAAATGACCTATCCTGCAGGATATCTAACTATCAACAGTCATCAGTAGCTTTGACACTATTGTTTGCTCGGTACATTGAAAGTTTCAAGTTCAGAAAGAATAGTCTCACGCTGAAGTTTATTATAGTGTGTATTGGAAATATCAAGCTATAAGCGTGAGGTCTCATAATGTGTAGATTTAATTTGTAAGAGCACAAGATGGTCTTTGAAATTTGTTGCTGGTGCATTTGCCACTTGAAAGACACAACATACTTTGATAATTTTGGATTGATCGATTAGCTGTATACAACGAGATTATGTTGATTAGCCACTATCATTTTGCAATGACATGTGTGACATATTTCCAATTAACCAAAATTTTCTTTCGTTTTGTAACCTTCTGTATTGATTTTATTACGGACTGATAGATTATTTTGAAAGTTTGTGATAACTAACTAAGGACTAAGGTTGCATGATCATCATTTGTATCTGTTACACTTGCAGGAACATCTACAGCTGGAAAGTATGTAATCTGCCCTCCACATCCTGGATTCTTCAAAGGATTATGCATCAGATGTGGACAGATAGAAGAAGATGGATCAGGTGTTGCATTTGGTTATATCCATAAGGTAATTTAGTCCATGTTGAGAGGGAACAACTTTTGTGCTTATGCATGCATCGACATCTATTCAATTAAAGAGAAGTATGAGGAATATAATTGAAACTTGTTGCTAACTACTACCCTGAGACAATGTTGCTAACAAGTGTCTTAATGGCTTGACTGTACTGTTCATTACTTTTCTAGTTGAAGGAATAAATGCAAAGGCAGAACAGAGAAATAGGCATGCTATTTAAAGGGTTGAATATGCTACTTGTGTAGATGATGTAATGATTTCCCCAATGCAAAGCATTTTCTTTCAAACTAATTTCATTATGTGGTCATTTCAATTTTGAAACATAGTTGTCATATTTTTGCATATTTCAATTCTGAAACAAAAAATGCTGTCAAGATATAAATGCCCTGATTTTCAAGTGAACAATCATGAAAAAGAATCTCGAGATGTACTTTTTCCCAATCTCTTGAATCTTTCTTACAGTCTTGAATTGTGTTACTATAAAGAAAATGTTTATAGGGCACCGCTGAAAAGCACATATTTCAGTTTTGTTATTGAATATAATTCTATATTAGATTTTAATCACTTTTTTTTATGTCGTGTTGAATTCTTTTGCTTGGCCTTTTTCAGTAGTTTTTTACTTATTTTTTGCTGTTAGAATTTTAATATTGTATTACCATATGACATGTTCCATTTGCAGGATTTAAGGCTAGGCAACGTGGAAATTGAGAGGCTTCGTGGCGCAGATCTAAAGAATTTGTTGCATAAGAAAAAATTGATATTGATCTTAGATTTGGACCATACTTTACTCAACTCTACACGCTTTGCTGATATCACTTCTGATGAAGAATATTTATTTAGACAGATTGATGGCATGAAAGGTATAAATCTCTTGCCAAATCTCTCTGTCTCACCAAGCTTGTTTTATTATCTATCAACTTGAAAATTAGAGGGGCAACAAAAAGGATGGGTTGAGCTTTATTATTATTTTCTTACCTTCAACTAATTTGTGATCTCATGTAAATTCTCATTTATAACTTAATTCTTGTGACACAAGTTTCTGTTCTTAATGATTACCTGATTTCTAATGCCTGCTGGTAATGATTATGTAGTCTCTGAAATATACAAGAACAATTAACAAACAGAGAGTCCTAATTATTTTAATTTTCTATCTGAATCTTATGTCACCATTTTAACTCTATTATGACTATATCACTAGTTGATGACTTAGATGTATCACAACTGCGGTTAAGATCCATATTCATAGGGTTGACATTCTTTTACAATGGGCATTAGAGCCCAGTGCCACACTTCATATGTTTCTTTCCGGATTAGGACTGACATTGTTGGTGTTGGTTTTATAATCTTGAAATATGAACCTGTCAAATGTAGAGGTAACTAGTAACTCTAGAATATATCCTTGAAGTTTGCTCTTCAAATTCTTATTGCAGTAAGTGTTTCACTGTGTTACCTTCTGTTTTATTAGATGCTTTATTTTACATCTGTTTTTTTTTGTGTGCGCGTGCGCTATGTAGATGATCCTGACAGAAGCTTATTCAGATTGGATACTATGCATATGTTGACAAAGTTGAGGCCCTTTGTTCATAATTTTCTGAAAGAAGCAAGTTCTTTCTGTGAGATGTACATTTATACTATGGCAGAGCGTTCTTATGCTATGGAAATAGCCAAGCTTCTTGACCCTGATAAAGTGTACTTTGACTCAAAGGTTATCACTCAATCTGATTGCACTCAGAGACATCAAAAAGGCCTGGATGTGATACTTGGTGCTGAAAGTCTTGTGGTGATTCTTGATGACACAGAAGCTGTAAGTTGTGTAGGTCTCTTTTTTTAGTTGAAAGTAACAAATAATCCTATTGTATGATATCGAACCCACGCATCCTATTATATGATATTGCACCCACACACGACACAATTAATTTCATAATTATGATCAGGAATTGTGTAAAGCCGCATGTATATGATGCTTTCCTTAAGTTGAAGCTCCTCCAAATGAGACTTGCAATTAAGGGATGCTGGGCTTCTCGACCGCTTGCCACATGGTGCTTCCCGATTTACCCTTGTGGTTAGTGGGAAACTTTCGTGAGGTCGGACCGGTCACCCCAGGCTCGACGTTACCTAGCCTGGTTAATCATTTTTTTTTCTCTTAAGTTGAATCATAGATGTTAGTTGATGTTCGACTTATTATTAAAGAAATAGAAAAATAGTTGTACGAAAAAAAAAGAAAATGAAAAAGGGTTTCACCAAAAAACAAAGAAAGTGGAGCCTTGGTTGAGAGCATTGACGTTTTAATCTTATAAGAGAAGATACAGAGAACCTAGTTTACCTCTCATTTTAATCTTTTAAAAGATTTCACTTCACCTTTGCATGCATATTTCATATGTACATAATTTCTAGTTTGAGATTAAACAGAGGTGAGGAAAAATATTCTTTCGAAGAAAAATAAACTGTTCAATTTAGCATTGATCTACTAAAATTCTCAACCTTCTCCGAAGTACTCTCCTACAAGGAGGTTGTGGTCTCCTCTTAAGGGGAATGAAGGATATGAAATTTTATGGGACAAAGGTGGGCTCTATCCTCTGTCACTAAGTTGAAACCATTAGGACAACATAAAATTATACATAATTCAACCATATATATCATCATAATATGATAACTAATAAAAATATCTCATTTGAGACTAAACTATATATTCTAACATTATCTTTTCTAAGTTTTTCATGTGATGCAGATTGAATCTTTGACATGGTTCTAGAACATTATTTTATTGTTTAGCTGGAATATTTTATCTGTTGGCTGTTTGTCTTAGGTCTATATATTTTTTAGATTGCTGAATATCTTACTCGTAGTTGGTTATTAACTATGAACTAGCAGTTTAAAGGTATGCAATAAAGGAGAATTGATAAATACTAAAGATCAGAATAAATGATTTAAGAAAATGAAAGGGAAGATTATTTGTTTTCAAAATAGATTGGATGCAAGACATAAATTTGTTGTATCCAGTGTTGCTGGCTTTCTCTAATAGCAGGATGCATTGGTTGTTTGATGAATTTGAAAGAACAATGAATGATTGAATACACAAGAAAACACTGCAGTTTTTTTACAGGAGATATTGTGCAAACTACCATCACCACATGATCTTGTGCTTAGGCAAATCTGATGTGATATCAAGGGATGAAAAACGGTTTAACAAATGATTCATGTGAATTTTTTTAATGTTTTCTTTGTTTAGTGATTGAACTGTAACATGCTCTTTTACTTTTTCCATAGTACAAATGTTAAGTCATATGACATGATATAAATATATCTTATTTTAAATTAGATTAAATTAGTCATATTTGGCCTAATGGACATTTTAAGAAAAAAATGGAGGATACGTGTAATACAGTAAAAAAAAAACTGCAGGTTGAGCTCATATAATTTACCTTTTTATTTTTCTTGGATTTGGCTTATGCTTAAATGCTTACTGCAGGTCTGGCATAGGCACAAAGACGATCTAATTCAGATGGAGAGATACCACTTCTTTGCTTCTAGTTGTCGTCAATTTGGTTTTAATGCTAAGTCATTGTCTCAACTGATGAAGGATGAAAGAGAATCTGATGGTGCGCTTGCGACTGTTCTCAAGATTCTTAAGCGGACTCACCAGATGTTTTTCGATCCAGTGAGTTACACTACCTTCAATTTTAGTTGTGTTACGATTTCCCCTTCCCTTTGTCACTTATTGGTAGCGTGTTTCAGGACGTTGCTTCTGATGTGTCAACAAGAGATGTAAGGCCGGTAAGTGTGCAACCTTAAAGAATTCATTTAGTTTCTATCGTGTTTGCCTTCTCCACTCGTATGTGAGTTTTTTATATTCTTTTGCACTTCTAAGTTTTAACCAATTTTGCTATGCTTGACAGTGTTCTATGTGATCCTATGTACATGTTGCATCATACCCCTTGTTTGAAATTGCTCCCTTTAACTGAATCATGGCATGGATTTGTCCGCATTGTTCGCTAAGCTGAACATTATCGTATTTGTTTTTCCTTTTTTTTGTAGTTGCTAAAAGGTATACGGCAAGAAATATTACAAGGGTGCAGAATAGTTTTTAGTCGAGTATTTCCATCAAAGTCGCCGGCTCAGGATCATCCAATCTGGAAGATGGCGGAAAGATTAGGAGCTACATGCTATACGGAAGTCGACCCATCGGTGACGCACGTCGTCTCGACAGATACAGGTACCCAAAAGGCACATTGGGCAGCACAAAAAAAGTTCTTGGTTAGTCCACACTGGATCGAAGCATCAAACTTCCTGTGGCAACGTCAGAAGGAAGAAGATTTCCCGATTAGCAATCCACGAAGCCGCAACAGTTGATTTCACCGCGAAGGCTTCAGAAACTGTTTGATGAAGGATCTGTTCTGTTGGTCTCTGCTTGAATCAGTTTTACCCATCTATAGTTGTGGATACTTCAACTAACTACTACAAGCTAATACACCATCTCATTTTATGGGCATTTTAAGTTGCCAAACCATTTATATCAATGGTAGTACATTGAGCTGTTTTATCTCTGTTCATTTAGTATTATATTAGTGGTCGCATGGTACTTGTAAAATTTGCTGTTCAGTCAGCAACAAATTTAAACCTCGGAAGAAATATATATATATATATTTCTCATAATCCACGTATCCAAATTCTTACCTATCCTATTAATCTTTTAGGTAGACGGTCTTTTCTTATTTGCTCATAAGATATATTATCTTCTCCGGAAGTATTCGTAATAATTTGCCTAGTAATCAATCTTCACCGTCAAAAATTGACTATAAAATCTGCTCTTGTCCCAGTTGGATTTCGAATTGTTCTGGTTTGCGAATAAAAATTAAATAAATAAATTTGAATATTAATGAGTTTGGTTTAATTATTAGTGAATAACGTTTACGAATGGGAATAATTTATGCTTATATATTTATTAATTTATATAATTGTCAAAAGGTATACCAACAACCATAAGACGTCTCAAGCTCTCAAAAAGTTTAAAAGGCGTATCTTTTTTTCCGTTTTACCCTCCTGTAATATCACCGTCTCAACTCTTTTAGAGGTCTATTTTTTAAAAAAATAAATATTAATTTTCTAAAATATATATATATTTTTTTCTAATTTTTGAGATGTAAAATTACTAATAAATTATATATTCAAGTTTTTTATAATAATTTTTAAATTAATAAATAATAATTTATTTAGTCTTTAAACATTATTAAAAACTTTGTTGATTGTAGTTGAAATTTAATTTTTAATACAATTTAATATCAAGTTTATTTAATTATGAATTTATTATTTTTTTAAAAAAAATATTTAATTCTCAAAATAAATCTAAATAATCCCTATCAAAAAATACCTCATATTTTAAAAATGTTCATTTTGATATTTAAAAAACTAACATATTATTTACCAATGAAAATTTGCTACTTTTTATTTTTATGAACGAGTAAAGAACATTGAAAGTGAAAAAAACACCTTTTGATAACATCATTAAAAAAAAAATAAAATAGGATTATGATGTCGCGATAAAATATTCAGATTCTCATTTAAATATGTATTTATGATTTAATCTCAACTATGATGTATTTATAAAAAAAAAATTTCCAAATAAAATACCCAATAAAAAGATACTGGACTATTCTTCACGTGAGTTTCTTTATTTATGTTAATAACTAATAAAAAAATTTTATATAACCAAATTAATCATCCCAAAACTAGTTATTAAAAAAATCATACTCCTAGGCAAATGGTACATTGGCAGAGTATATTCTTAATTTTTCAAATTTTTAAGGTGAATCTTAACTCGAATTAACGGATTTATATCTCTTTAATTATGATTAACGGATTTATATCTCTTTAATTATGGTTGACCTAAGCTGTGGTGTTGAAGCAAGCGTGAATACAAAATAGAGAGCAGAAAAACAAAGAGAAATCAGAGAGAAAAAAAATACCGAAGAGCATTTTTAAGATATCGAAAAGAAAGAATCGACCCAGTTTAAAAAATATATATACAATTTAAAAAATCAATAAATAAAATTTAAATTATTTAAAATAAATATTTTTTAAAAATTAATCTAATATTAAAATGAATATTTTTCCTAAAATAAATATAAATAATATAAAATATAAAAAAATAACGTTACCGTCATTATGATACCTAGGCATAGGCCATTATTAATCTTGCCATGAGCTTTATTTTCTCTAAATCAACATCATATTTAGCTAATTCTTTTAATAATATTTTAATATTTTAAAAAAAATCAAAATAAACAATGGACTATCCCATTAAGTCAAAATTTATTGATAAATCTAGATTGGTCTAATTAGATCCATTTTAAATTTCATAATTTTTGAAATTACAAGAAATCTATTCATACATTTCATTATTTATTTTGATTTTTTTTAAAAAAATTAAAATATTATTAGAAGAATCAATCATGACCTTAGGGAAATCAGGCTTGTGACGATGCTAAAAGATAATGTAATTAAATTATAATGCTGATTTTTAAAAATTAGTATTATATGCATATGTAAAAGAAAGATGAAAGAAATCATAGTTATAGCTATGCGTATGTAAAAGGAGGAAGAAAGAAAATAGAGATCGTATGCATAGTACCGAGTAAAAACAGTGCGAGCAAAATGTAAAACAAAAAGTCAGATTTTACACGGGGATAAAACGGGAAAAAGTTGTAGCTTAGGGCATTTTCAAAGTTTGGAATATAAAATATATATATAATTATATAAAAAATTAAAACAAATTATAAGAATAACAACTTTGAGCTCGATTAAAAATTTGAACAATGAGTTCGATAAAAAAAATTAATAAAAAAATTGTTGGATAAATAAATAAATAAATTTGAGTCCAGACATCTGGAATTTTAAAAGCTGCAGTTTTTAACTTTATTGCAACGCTAGAAAAATTAAACTGCGGCATTGAACCTTTTTCTTTCTGAATCAATCGCCTCAAATCCCAAGCTCCAGCTTTTTCCTTCCTTCCTTCGATCGATCAATAAATCAATATATATATAATCAAAATAGGGGAGTAGAAAGAGCTAGAAATCCACGAACAGATTAGAAGAGTATATTGCTACAACTAGAGACTCCTCATTTAATCAAACCGATCGAGCTGTTCTTTCGCAGCAATGGATGATGATCACTTGGAAGGCGGAGGAGGGAGGCCGAGGCAACTGCTGCACTTGCGCTCCACCCAGCCCCCGACGTCGCGCTCACCGCCCCTGCCTCGCCCGGCGCACGCCCGGGCGAACACCCCGGCGATCACCGCCGCCATCGTGATCAGCGCCAGCACCACCGCCAGCGTCTCCAAGGAGTGCCAAGTCGACGGCGACCTCATCGCGCATGGCGATGGCGGGGGCAGAGCCTGACCTGCCGCCACCGCACCGGCCGCCACCGGCCTCGCCGTGGAGGAGGAACCGTCCTGCAAACTGCCCGATGCCGCCGCCCACACCAACAACATGGCGCACTGCTTCAATTTCAACGAGGGAGAAGAAGCAAAAGAGCGAAGTAGGAGAAGAAGCAGGAGAGGAGAGGGCGAGTCTTGTTCTTGGCCAGAGAAGTGGCTGTCGTAATCTTTTCAGGTGACCGTTGTTGCTTTAATTTGACATATCTTTTTTCTTAAATTGAAAAAAAAAACATTCGGTCGATTGGTTGGATTCGGAAGTAGACGCTTTATTTATGTTTCTTGTTGTCGTTTTGTATGGAAGCAGAGCAGGGTGGTGCTGCTGCTGCTGCGGCGTTTGAAACAACAGAGCAGAGCAGAGCAGCGAAGAAATTAAATCAAAGCCTCCCTCCCACTCTTCGTCTCCTCGATCGATGTCGTCTCGTGACCAGATCGACGGAGTGGGGTCCTCTTGCGCCGTCCCATCGTGCTTGTCCTCTCCATCTTCATCTTTAAAATATAGAGAGGAGGCGATTTATGTAATATTAAATTAAATATTAAAATATCAGTAGAATAGGAAAAAATCTTTAATTATAATTTTAATTTTACATGTAATTTTTAATCATAAAAAATTTTATTTCTATTTTATTTATATAAAATTTTATTTACTTAAATTCCTTCATATAAATATTATTATCTAATTATTTATAAAAAATTTTATACAAAAGATCCAAAAGTAAATATAATTTTTCTTTTAAAATCAGTACTTTATATTAGAATCAAGTATATTTTCTATTAAATTGAGTATGATTTTTTTTCTAATTTAATATAATTCCTCCTAAATTTAACACTATTTAAAAAAATAATATATTTTTTATCCAATTAAGTATCATTTAAAGAAGATCTTGTATATTTTCAATCCAATTGAGGTGGAAAAAGAACCGTGCTCAATTTGATAGAAAATATACTAAAATAAGTATAATTCCTCTTAAAGTCAGCACTTTATACTAGAATCGAGTATATTTTTTATTAAAATTGTTTCTCATATTTTTATGTACAAATAGTCTAAAAATGAGTATAATTTCTGTTAAATTAACACTTTAAACTAATATCAAATATATTTTCTATTAAATTGAGCACACCTTTTTTCCTACTTAATATAATTTCTCCTAAATTCAACGTCATTTGAAGAAAATCTAGTATATTTTTCATCCAATTGAGTACCATCTAAAGAAAATCTAGTATATTTTTCATCCAATTAAGGTGGAAAAATAATCATGCTCAATTTGATAGAAAATATATTAGATTCTAGTTTAATGTACTGAGTTTAGGAGGAACTATACTCATTTTTAGACTTTTTATACTTAAAATATGAAGGACAATTAGGTAAATATATTTAACTAGGGAATGGAAACAAAGATTTTTTTCAATGAGAACTATATGTAAAATTCTATTTACCAATAGGGACTGCTTGTAAATTTTTCAATGTAAATAATCATAAAATCTATTAAATATATTTTTTCCATCTTGTTACGAAGAACTTTTTTTTAATAAGTTTCATAGTTAAAAATACTCATTTTATTATTATCATAGAAATGGAAAAAGTTAAAACAAGACGAATCACGAATCAACCTA